>NC_045148.1:20186145-20486145 GCF_008831285.2 Nymphaea colorata
TGTGTCAAGAGCCCCCCAGGGGCCACCCCCTCCATGTCAAAAAAAATAATAAATAAATATTTTCTCTCAAATTAATTGAAGAAAAGTCATTTTCAAGAAGAAATAAAGGAGAAACCTAGGAAAAGAGAGACATTTATGTCTCTCTCTCTTCTTTAACCAGGTCCTCCTTAAAGAAAAAAATCATTTTAAGGAAGCAATTACTAGACTGGTCAAACTCACCTAACCTACTTAATGATGTAGGTTTGACCCGGGTGCACTCAAATGTGGTGCCAATTCCAGCTAGGTTCGGTCACCACGGGCTCAACACAGTCAAAACGTAAGTCTGTCTCATGATCCAATTAATGGACGAAAATAGACTTTGATCGAACCAAACCCCACTTTGACTAAACTCAGTCAAAGTACAATTTAGCTCAATTAAGAGCTTTCTTGACCCAAATTTATCAATTACCTAAATAAAGTCAAACTACTCGCAATGAGCTTTGACTTTGGTCAATTGGTCGAAATTGATCAATTTGGACAATTTTGCCCTTCTGCGGTCAACTTAAGATTAAAAGCCTAAATTGGTTTATGAAAGGCAAATAAACATTTGAATTTGTCAATGCATGAATCAAATACCAAATTTAAATTGAATTTCTCAAGTGAAAGTTTGATTCATTGAAATCCATTTTAATCAAGTTTTGGACGAAAAATACCCTTTTCGAACCAAATTTGATAAAATTTTTGAATTTTATTAAATTTAAATTGAATTATATAATTCAATGGCATTTGGAGCTTAGTAACTAGGTTTTAACGTTACAAGCTCGATTTCAAACAAAAAATAAATAATAGTACAAAATAAGGGCAAAACCTATGCAAGGCATTTTCATCCAAAATTTTGGTCAAGATGGTTACCTAGGTCTGAACCCATGTTGACCAAACCTAGGCCCAGCCCACCTAGCTCGTGGAAATGGGCTGAGAAATGGTCAATTAGAGCCTTTAAAGCCTATTTAACTCATTTTACAAGTCCCCCAAGGTCTTAAGCAAGTTCCCAAGGTGAGTTAAGAAGGTGGTTGAACCCACCTCCTCCTCTATATAAACCTCCCTTTGGCCACCAAGGGGAGGCGAATTTTGGAGCATTCTATCAAATTGCTGCAGCCAAGGAGCTAGGAGGGAGAAGCCAAGGAAGAGAGAACAGGTTCGTCCAAGCTCTCTTCCCCTTTTTCTCCCATTCTCTTCTTCACTTTCTTCTATTCTCCCCATTGATTTTGCTAAGTTAGGGTGCTTAAGTGAACCCTTAGGATTTTCGTGGTGAGAAGCCCTCTTTAGCACTCCAAATTCCAGCAAGCAAGCTATTTCTTATTCTAGCTTTGCTAAGCTTGAATCTACGGTTGGATTCTTGCTTAGGATTGCTTGAGTTAGAAAACAATGAAGACGAAGGACAAACATCACCGGCAAGGTAGGTGATCTTAACTCACTTCTCTTCTACTTTAGCTTATTGTTGATTTATTTTAATTCCAGCAATTCATGGGAATGTTTACTTTCATTTGCTTACGGCTGGGAATGATGTCCAGCTAAGGGAATCTACGCTTCAATGTACATGTTAATGCATAATGCATACATATGTCGGTTTTTCTTAAATATGAACCAAGTATCAAATTTTGAAATGGGCCCCAAGGCCACGTCCCTTTCAAGGAACCAACTTAATACCATTTTGAATCCTACCATGAGAGAATCCCACGGTGAGAGAGTGATTTTGCTGCACCATGTATGATGAAAATGTCTATAAGGGATGGATACGTTTTTTGAATGTGATCCACCCTTGCATGGCGAAATGATGGACGAATAGCTTGAGCATTGTTTTATTTTTTTCTTATTCACAGTCATTTTGATTCATGTCTTTCAATTTAATTGATCAAGGGTAGTTGGAAAGATTTGAAACAAGTTTTCAATCTTCCTACATAAAAGAACCTAGCCATGAATCATCATGATTCATGAGTCATGCGGTCCCTTGATAAAATTTCATTTTGAAGAGTAAGGTATGTATATATATATATATGTTGTTATAATTATACATACATGTGTCCAATCTCTTGTTGAAAATCATTTTTCTTCAATTAAAATCAGGTTGGAATACGTTTCCAAACTGGTTTTTAAGAAGGATGATCGTTTTGATTGATTTTCATAAGTGCAAGGCTATGAAATCATTTTCATTTCATTTTTACTTAATTTCAGCAAACCCATACGTAAGATGTATGTATGTTGTTGAAATCAGACCATGTTTCATAGGAATTGGTTTAAGAATATCAAAATTTACATGTTTGAAATATCAACCATCCTAGAATCATCCAAAGGAGTTGATGATTTCATTACTACGAAATATGAATTTGAATAGATTTGAAAAACTGATTGTTTCTATCTAAGAAACAAGTCCTTATTGGAATCAATGTCCACAATTTTCAGCTATTTAAATCAATATATGGTCTGATTTTTAGCTATTTTGAGACAAAAGTGGACGTCATCCATTTCAAAGATTGAACTTGACATCATTTATATATTTTCATCATTTTGATAATTTTATGTCAAGCCTCAAGCTTATGGACTATATCTCTAATTCATGTGCTTAATCATATAATGAGCACATATAGAGCAAGTCCTATATTCTAATCAATCTTCATGCATAGATTGTATGACGTGCAATATGGATTTGAGAGATTATGAGAGAGTGAAGAATGTATGTTTCATATGAATGAATCTTGAGGAATTATGAGAGAGTGAAGAATGAATATTCCATATAGTTTCCCTTCTCGTTTCATGCATTCACTTTCACTCAAAATCAATAGCACAACATACACATTCTCAAGAAATTAAGTGTTTCAAATTTGAGTTGCAAAAAGTGACCAAGTCATATTGCATTGAGAATTTGTAAACCTCACTTAACTTCAAAAGAAAACACAAGCAATGCATTCATAATCTTTTGGCCAAAGTGCATTTGAAAAACAACATATTTTCTAACAATTTGGAACCTATGTTCTTTCAAAAGAATGAATTCTACAAATCACATGATTTGACAAAAGAAGAGTTCAAAATCAATTTTGATCATAAGATGATCATCATCATCTAGAGTTCACAACAAAGAACTCAATTCCAAATTTTCAAAATCCTCAAGAATTATGTGTTTCAAATAACACCAAAACAAAGGTTTTTAAATCAACTTGAAAACCCCCAATATTCAAATTCATTTATTCAAAAAAATGAATTTCGGTTCTTGAATCAAAAAGCCTCAATGCATAAGCATATAGGATTTGCATCAATAACTCGTATATGATCCAAATGATCCTTAGTCCTTGGTCTAATTACCCCTGTTAAAGGCGGCAAGAACGGTTGGACCTCGTACCGATGGGCACAACCGGTGGGACCCGTCATTGTTTGTCTAAGGACTTATTTGGATCATATATGAGTTATTTTCACCAATGTCGGACATCAATTGCACAAAAATTTTTTTCGCAAAAATGCATACCGACATCATGTAGTGTACATTGAGGAGATTTCATGAACCTCTTTCATTTCAATTTATCCTACCCCTCCTCAATTTAAGGATTGTATGCAGCCCATGTATGCTCTCAAAATTTCAAATCTATCTCTTAGGAATGTATGCAATAGAGCCATCTATTTTGCATCTTCTCATGAATTTTGAAAAACAAATCCTTACCTATATCATATCCCGGTCATCATGTTGCCGGGCTATTTCTAGGACATTACTCCAAGATATAGCCTTACAACTGGACCACCTAATTGGACTGAGAAGTCCCCCCATTAGTACCGAAACAGACAATAGTCCCGGTATATCGATGGGTGAACAAGGAGAAATGGAGAGCCCAAATCTAGAAAACCCTTGGAGGAGTCTATGCCAGTACCATAAATTTGGTATATAGGTATACCATAAATTTTGGATAAATAAAGAACCATTTACCTATTTATTTTCCATAGGTTCCAAAACCAATTTTCAAAATAATGCATATAGGCAAGAGTCCTAGGAATTGCATTATCAATTTTTCATTAACTGTTTGTTTGGATGCATGTGATGTTTTACTTTACCTCTAAGTCTATGTCGAAACCCAATGTCAAAACTCTTCTCGAGTCTCTATTGGGTCAATCCATGTCAAAGTCTAATACCTTCTCTTGTCTAGATGGACTCAGAAAGTATCTTCCCATATGACCACATCCTATTCGGGTCATGTCAAGGCTGATCCGGACTTCGCATCATCCCAAGTGGAGTCTACCTACCTCAGTGGTATCTTTCATGGTACCCAACTTTTCGGTGTATGTTCCCGGATCACTTAGAGGATTGCGGTCTTGAAGATGCAGTCAGTCTTGCCATACAACCTATCAATGGCAATCTAATCCATGCAATTGCTGAAAGATGGAACCCAAGGACCAACACATTCTGGTTTCCATGGGATGAAATGACAATCACTCTTGATGAGTTCTCCAACATTATGGGTTTTCCAGAACCAAAAGGTGACCCAAGAGGTCCAATTGAAGACCAGTTCCTTGTAAAAACAAGGTCAAGTCAAAACTCTAGAAGTGATTCGTAAACTCACAGGGAAAAGGAGTTGGCCTTTTCTAGAGAAAGATGGACATCAATACCTTCAACTACAAGAGCTTGGTGAAATATACTCCCAATTTGTCAACCCTGCGTCACTATCTAGAAGTGTTGCAGACAAGCACAAAAACTCCATGGTGACTTGTACCGTGGGTCTTATCTTCTTCAATAATGAATAACACATAATGGATTTCCGCATAGCTCGCCTCTTCAGAAAATGGGGGCATGTCAAAGTCTGTCACATTTCCATAGCAATGGCAGCCTTGGCATTCCTTTACAGAGGGTTGGCCAAATTTTCAATTGGAGATGCAGACTCGATAGAAGGATGTGTCTTTGCACTGCAAGCATGGTTCTACAAACATGTGGGGCCACAATCATGTCATTTTCAAAACACAGACGGTCAGTTATCCAGTATGGAGCACTACCGCAGAAAGATGGAGGAAGTTGATGACTCCACCATCATTTGGGACTTCTTTGATCGAGAGGTCATCAAGTCAAGATACACTTACAACCCAGTCAGAGGAAGTTTGCTATTGGGACCGTTTTTCATAATCAAATATCATCCAGAGCGTTGCCTCAGGCAATTCTCACTGCGTCAGAGGAAGGCATATCCAATTGAGTCGGAAGGAGCCATTGTGGAGTGTGAACTAGACACTGAAGAGTGGTCCGAGATATACACCTATGCCCAGCAATGTTGGGAATCATTTGCTCACTTGTATCTTGTCCTTGGTCCAGGAATGGGTCCCGAATATGTAAAATGGTGGGATGAAGTCCGCCCATCTATCCTTCTGTCCTAGATTGTCATGTTTAGTTCATTGTCATTAAGCCAAAATTTGTCAAGTTATATTAAACTTTGTCAAGTTTTGTCATTCTCATCTTTCTTTCAATGTGCAATCAAAATTTGTCATCTCTCATCAATTCACATTCTAACATTTTCAATTTTTCTTCTTGCAAGGTGAACATCCGCTTTATGGTTGAAACCAGAAGCCAAAGCAGGAGAAGGAGTGAAATGGAGCTTGATCAACCTTTTATAGGAGACAGGGGAGAAGAATCCTCCTCAGAAACACCTCCCAAGCTGGAAATAAATGACCCGGAATTTGAGGAATACAGAAGATTCCGGAAATACATGATCATGTTCAATGAAGAACAAGCCCAGGCAACAAAAAGGAAGGGAAGAAAACAAGAAAGTACTCATCAAGCAGTTCAGACTCTTCTGAAGACGCTACAACAGAATCTAGTAGTGAGGAAGAACCGAAAACTCCCATGAAAAAGAAGAAGGGAGAATCCTGGAAAACAAAAATCCAAGAAGTTGAAAAGAAGTTAAATGCAGTACAACTTAAAGGCAAGAACAAGAGGAATTTCACTTGCGAAGATTTCTACGAAAGCTTCGAAAATGACAAACACATAAAAAACTTGCCCAAGAAATTTATCAAATTTGATGGCCATGGAGACCCAAAGGCACATTTGGCCATGTTCTTTGCTGAATGCTACAAATTCCGCCACAATCATAGGGCCCTCTTTCGATATTTCCCCAGAAGCCTAGAAGGAATTGCAGCACAATGGTATCGGGAACACATCAACCCAGTGGAATTGAAAAATTTTGACATGTTAATCAACCTTTTCATTGAAAGGTTCATTCAAAACGTTGAAACTGCACCAACGATCACCACATTATGCTATCTAAAACAGAGGCCAGGTGAAAAGGTGAGAGATTTTATTCAGATGTGGAGGTCTTCTTGCAACAAGATGAGAGACCCAATCTCTCAATCCCATGCACTGGGATTGATCGTAAACAATTTGACACAACCATTAAAGAGCCTCATTTCCAATGCTCCAATCAAGTCTTTCATCGATCTCACTGAGAGGGCAGAATGCATTGAAGCAGGAACTGAGAATGGAGCTTTTGATGCTGTCATCCCGGTGAAAGTAAGGGAAGATACAAAGAAGAATAGCAGAAGTCAGAATGCTCCAGCCAACATCGTGGCCAACGCTGTAGCCTTCAAGAAAGAAAAGTCTGAATATTCCTAGAATAAAGGGGTAATGGATAGAGCTAGTGGCAGTAGTAGTGGCACCAAAAACAAACATCCTGGATGGGGGTACGATAGAAAATTCACCCCATTATAACAGAGTTATGAAGAGGTCATGCATATGCTAATCGAAAGAGGTACTCTGTTCCTCCCAAAAGTCTCCAACCCCTCACCAATGATAGGGAAAAACAAAGAGCAATTCTGCAAATTTTATCGCGCTCCAGGACATGATACAGAAGACTGCCTTGTACTTAAAAATATTGTGCAAGATGCAGTTGACAAAGAAATAATCAAAGAGGTCAGTGAACAGCCGGACATTCTCAAAAATCCTTTTCCTAAACATGGCAAAGGAATAGTTTCGATGGTCAGATTCTCAACAAATCATCCAATGATGGTGACAAACAAAAGGGATACAGTGTCCTTGGATTTCTTTGGATTGCTTTTCAAACATGATAAAGGATCCATCAATGCACAAATCGGACCAGTTGAACAAGACAGTCTGATAGAAATCGATCAGAAGTTGGAAGTATGGGATCTTGAACCCTTGGGATCCATTTTCAATGAATTGGACCCCTTACTTGAAGTCAAGAAGGGAGGGTTTAGCCCTAACGGGGGAAATGAATGGGCTCTTGAATTATGTGAAAATAGTCCGATCATATTCTCTGATAAAGATCTACCAACTGGAGGTGCATCGCACAATGACGCCTTGCATATAGTGGTAGAGACAAGGGGCACCAGAGTCTCTCACGTTTTATTTGATGGTGGAGCAAGCTTAAACATTTGTCCACAACAAACAGCTCGTGAGTTGGGCATAAGACAAGCCAACTATACTCCATCCACAATTTTCATCCATGGATATGACGGGACAGGACAACCATGCCTAGGATGCATATGTATGGATTTGAATATTTCTGAGACGTATCATCGGGTTTTATTTCATGTGGTGGATATAGAACCCTCCTTCAACTTGTTGCTTGGCAGGCCATGGATCCATGCTACCAATGCAGTTCTCTCCACTCTACATCAGTGTGTCAAATGGACTCACAACGGGAATTCTATAACCATCTATGCAGAGGATAGGAAAAGTCGGCTTGTACACCCAATGATTCCGGTACCAACATATACAATTGAGGTACTCAATATTTGAGTCTGCAAAAAGGAAGAAATATCTCAAAGTCTTAGCAGATTGGCCATTCAGAAACCAAAGAAACAGGTATGGGTGAAAAATGGTACCAAACTTGAAACAAGTTACAAAAGTCATCCGTTGTTCAAGAAATTCTACCAGAATGAGAAAGGTTTGGATTTACTGGCCTTGGCAAACATGAAAATGGAATCTTGGAACCAGTTACCTTGACAAGACAACGAGGCACTCAAGCCTTGGGGTGCCAAAGCTATGAAAAAGTGGATGTTGAGGAAGAATTCAAGCCAGTACCTTTCGTTAAGAGCAATACCATAGGCGGATGTTCACCATCAATTTGAATCAACAAATCCGCCTTCATTTTGTCATTTTGTCGTCATTGTACTCAAATAGACCAAGTGCCTTCATTTTGTAATACCTTCAAAAATACAATGACAAATGCAAATTACTTCCATATACAATGTCTCAAATTTCATCTAACTTCTTTACAATCTTTAGGATGGCATCTGAGGATCAAACATCAAAAGCTTTTAAGGAGATAAATCCAGAACTCACTGAGGCCGAATGTCCAGAGTTCATCCAAATGAGAAAGCAAGATCAACCGTCACCTCTGATTAATGATCCGATTGAGGAAATTAACATTGGCATGGAAGAGAGTCCAAAGATTTTGCAAATTGGAACAAGTGTCTCAGCAGAAGAAAGAAAAGAGTTGATAGACTTCCTCAAAAAGCATCAAGAAGCCTTTGCGTGGACTTATGAGGACATGCCAGGACTTGATACAAAATTAGTCGAGCATCGACTACCATTGAAACCAGAATGCAAGCCAATCAAACAAAAGTTGAGGAAACTAGATCGTCTTGAGGGGCAAGTTAAGGAAGGCCTGAATGCAGGGTTCATCCGAACAATCGACTATCCTGAATGGTTAGCAAACATTGTGGTAGTCCCAAAGAAAAATGGCAAAATTCGGCTCTGCATCGATTTCAGAGATTTGAATAAGGCTACACCAAAGGATGACCACCCACTTCCAAACATTGACTTGTTGGTAGACAGTACCGCAGGTCATGCTATGTTCTCCTTTATGGATGGATATTCTGGTTATAAGCAAATTAAGTTGACAGTTCAAGATCAAGCCAAAACATCATTTACAACCCCATGGGGTATCTTCTGCTATACAGTAATGTCATTTGGTTTGAAGAACGCTGGAGCAACATATCAAAGGGCTATGACAGCTATTTTTCATGACCAAATGCATCAAATCATGGATGCATATGTAGATGATCTACTAATTAAGTCAAAAACAAGGGAGAATCACATCAACATTCTCTCTCAAGTTTTTGATAGAATCTTACAATACAAACTTAGATTGAATCCACAAAAATGTGTATTTGGTGTGGAATCCAGTAAGCTTTTGGGATTTATGGTCAGCAAAAGGGGAATCGAGATGGATCCTTTCAAAGCAAAGGCGATCATCGAAATGTCACCCCCAACAAATCTTAAGGAGCTACGCAGCTTGCAAGGCAGAATTCAGTCAATCAGAAGGTTTATATCTAATCTCGCCATGAGGTGCGAACCCTTCAACCATTTACTGCGGAAATGAGTCAAATTTGAATGGGGGCATGAATGTCAAGCCTCATTCGAAAAGATCAAGAAGTATCTTCTTTGCCCACCAATTTTAAAACCTCCAATTTTAGGGGAACCTCTGCTCCTTTACATCACAGTTAACGATTTAGCCTGTGGTGGATTTCTGGCTCAATATGAAGAAGGATGTCGAATAGAACATGCCATTTATTACATCAGTAAGACATTTGTGCAGTATAAAAAGAACTACTCGCACATGGAAAAAACTTGCTTAGCCTTGGTGTGGATGTGTCAAAAATTAAGACATTATCTATTGGCTTGTGAAGTTAAAATTTTATCCAAACTTAATCCACTCAAATATATGCTCGAACAGCCATTTCTGAATGGAAGGATAGCAAAGTGGCAGGTTTTGCTGATGCAATATGATTTGGAATATGTGTCACAAAAATCAATCAAGGGGCAAGCCATTGCAGACCAATTGGCAGATTTTCCTCTATATGAAGAAACTAGAACAAATGATGATTTTCCAGATGAGCAAATCTTGACGACTGAACCAGAGCCGATTTGGGAGATGTACTTTGATGGATCTAAGAGCACAGTTGGTGCAGGCATTGGGATACTTTTCATTACACTAGAAAGGGAAATGCTTCCTTACTCTCTCAAATTGAATTTTTCCTGCACGCATAATATGACGGAGTACGAGGCCCTAATCCAAGGACTCAAAATGTTGCTCAAATTTAAAGTGCGGAGAGTTCGCATTTTTGGAGATTCTCTCTTAGCTGTCAGTCAGGTCAATGGAGATTGGCAAGTCAAAGATCAAAAATTGATCTCATATCAAGAGTTAGCAGCTTCCCTCTTAAGACAGTTCGAGGAATGTCAATTCTTACATGTCAAAAGAGAATTTAACCCAATAGCAGACGGTTTAGCCAGTTTAGGCTCTACCATTGCCTTCAAACCTAGAGAATCTATCAGATCTTTTGAAGTTGGAAGACTCGAACAACCATCTTTTGTCATACCAGAACAGATGTTGCAAGAAGAAAGTAGAGAAACACCATGGTATCAGAACATCAAAGATTTTCTCCAAACTGGAACACTTCCACCAGAAATGTTTCGAAAAGAGCAAAGAGTTTTGAGACACATGTCTTCAAGATATTTCATTCTAGTCGACATCCTATACAGAAGAGGATTCAACACAGAATATGCTAGATGTCTCGATGCAAATGAGGTACTAGAAGTCATTCAAGAGGCCCATGAAAGAATTTGTGGGGGACATGTAGGGTATCAGACCCTCGTCAAGCAGATAGTTAGAGCAGGGTACTATTGGCCCACAATGCAAAGGGACTGTCACTAATTTGTCAAGAAATGCATCAAATGTCAGTTGCACGCACCATCAAATCATGCTCCAACAGCGTACCTTCATTCGGTCAGCTCACTATGGCCATTCTCCATGTGGGCCTTCGACATAGTCGGTCCAATCAATCCACCTACCTCAAATGGACACATGTATTTTCTTGCAGCTACAGATTACTTCACCAAATGGGTGAAAGCGATCACTTTAAAAACAGTCGAAGGACAACACGTAGTGTCCTTCATTCACAAAAATCTTTTGTGTAGATTTGGTATCCCGCATGATATCGTTTCTGATAACGGTACTCATTTCAAAAATGAGAAAATGCGCAATCTCTGTCACAAACACAAAATACAACATCACTTTTTTGTCCCATATTACCCTCAAGGTAATGGTCAGGCAGAAGCAACCAACAAGATTTTGATTCGTGTCTTAGAAAGGACTGTTGAAACAGGCCGAGATTGGCACGAGAAAATGCACAATGCACTTTGGGCGTATCAAACCACAATTCTTACACCCACCAATGCTACACCAGCAGAATTAGTATATGGAACGAAAATTGTCCTTCCATTACATGTCCAAAAACCAGCAATAAAATTTGCTGCTCTCATTGAACTCCCAATTAGCAAATATCAAAAAAAGAGACTTGCTCAATTAGACCTCTTAGACGAGAAAAGACTACAAGCGGCAGAGCATGCCGAAGTCTATCATAAGAGAGTCGCCCGACATTATGCCAAATCAGTCATTGAAAGAAAATTTCAGGTAAATGATCTTGTTTTAAGATCCATAGTTCCACTCAGGAGTAGACCCAAAGGAAAATGGGTGCCGAACTGGAAAGGACCATATGTTGTCAAAGAGGTTCCACCTCACAATTCTTATCAACTGATTGATGCCAATGGGATTGAAATCTCCGATCCAATTAATGCTTTGCATCTCAAAAAATTCTATACTTGAATTTGCAATTCAAAAAAAATTTCAAAATAGTTGTGCTTTGATAAGCACGTTTGTAACAATTTTCGAACCAACTAAGGGGCATGGTATCCCTTAGGGAAAAGTTTCAAAAATGCATCAAAATTTTCAAACTCAACCCATGTCTTGAGGACAATTGCAAGGGCATCATCTTGAAATATGCAAGAAATTTCACAGACATTGAGGGACTAATATATAGCAATTAATGTTGGTCTCGACAATCGGCATTTGTAAAGGTCTAGCATGAGATGCCATAAGAAAAAGTCTTGTCACCTAAAAGACCTTGGCAAGATGCTAGAAAAAGCTATCAAGCGAAATGAGTTGAGCAATGAGCTCGGAGTGAGTGTAGTTGTTCCTCTGGTTCAAAGCTCAGCAGGCGCGGGTGGGCCCTATGCTTAGGCCGTGAAGCTAAAAAGCAATCTATGAACATTTTGCTTATATTAAGTCTCCTAAACCCTTCTAAATTCGAGCAAGTAAGCTCGGGGAGTGTTTTACATTTGGTACCCTGAGGCCAACTGGTCTAGGAGTTACCGGCCCAAAGCTTGTTACAAGGGTTTAGAAGAAAGCCCGATAGACTTGATATTACACAAAGCAAACTACACAAAACCACCAAAGCGGTGGAACTCCGTAGTAGCTTTTGGGTGGTGAGGAATTTCTCCCAAGAGTGAAGGGTGGCTCAAAAAGAAAATCAAAATTCAAAAGCAAAAGCGAGTATGTGAAAAACTAAATAAAAGGAGAGAAAAAGCACTTGCCAATGGTCTAGAAGGCATCGAGGGCAAATTTCTCCAAGCATCAAATGCAAAAAATTTCACAATTACAAAATTTTTCAACCAACATTAATTCCTCTACAAAGTCTCCAATGAGATGGAGAAAAATCTTCTTATTTCAGGTCTATGCCTAGCATTGAATCTTTGCTATTAAGCAAATTATTCAACTTACTTAACAGCAAAGAGGGGCATCTGTTAACACCCCAAATTTTTCCACATCAAAATTGAAGCAATGTGAAAATTTCACAAAAGAATTGTGAAAATTTGTAATTTCAAAGCCAATTTCGAATCTAAAGAACAATTAGAATCAAATCGTGAATTTAACCCAAGACACGAATCCCAATGCAGGATTACGAGTCCATATCCAATTGCAAATGTCATTTGAAATTCAAATCCAATTGCAAATGTCATTTGAAATCCAAATCCAATTGCAAAATGCAAATTTTGACTTAGATCCAAGAATTGGATCTAATTCAGTCTAGAATGCTACGTGGGACCTACGTGTGGGCCCCACCTAGCCCGTGTGGTCAAGAGCCTCCCAGGGGCCACGCCCCCTCCATGTCAAAAAAAATAATAAATAAATATTTTCTCTCAAATTAATTGAAGAAAAGTCATTTTCAAGAAGAAATAAAGGAGAAACCTAGGAAAAGAGAGACATGTCTCTCTCTTCTTTGACCAGGTCCTCCTTAAAGAAAAAAAATCATTTTCAAAGAAGCAATTACTAGACTGGTCAAACTCACCTAACCTACTTAATCGAAGTAGGTTTGACCCGGGTGCACTCAAATGTGGTGCCAATTCCAGCTAGGTTCAGTCACCACGGGCTCAACACAGTCAAAACGTAAGTCGGTCTCATGATCCAATTAATGGATGAAAATAGACTTTGATCGAACCAAACCCACTTTGACTAAACTCAGTCAAAGTACAATTTAGCTCAATTAAGAGCTTTCTTGACCCAAATTTATCAAATTACCTCAAATAAAGTCAAACTACTCGCAAATGAGCTTTGACTTTGGTCAATTGGTCAAAATTGATCAATTTGGATAATTTTGCCCTTCTGCGGTCAACTTAAGATTAAAAAGCCTAAATTTGTTTATGAAAGGCAAATAAACATTTGAATTTGTCAAATGCATGAATCAAATACCAAATTTAAATTGAATTTCTCAAGTGAAAGTTTGATTCAGTTGAAATCTATTTTCAATCAAGTTTTGGACGAAAATACCCTTTTCGAACCAAATTTGATAAAATTTTTGAATTTTCTTAAAATTTAAATTGAATTATCATATTTCAATGGCAGTTGGAGCTTAGTAACTAGGTTTTAACCTTACAAGCTCGATTTCAAACAAAAAATAAATAAATAGTATAAAATAAGGGCAAAACCCTGTGCATGGGCATTTTCATCCAAAATTTTGGTCAAGATGGTTATCTAGGTCCGAACCCATGTTGACCAAACCTAGCCCAGCCCACCTAGCTCGTGGAAATGGGCTGAGAAATGGTCAATTAGAGCCTTTAAATCCTATTTAACTCATTTTACAAGTCCCCAAGGTCTTAAGCAAGTTCCCAAGGTGAGTTAAGAAGGTGGTTGAACCCACCTCCTCCTCTATATAAACCTCCCTTTGGCCACCAAGGGGGAGGACGAATTTTGGAGCATTCTATCAAATTGCTGCAGCCAAGGAGCTAGGAGGGAGAAGCCAAGGAAGAGATAAGAGGTTCGTCCAAGCCCTCTTCCCCTTTTTCTCTCATTCTCTTCTTCACTTTCTTCTATTCTCCCCATTGATTTTGCTAAGTTAGGGTGCTTAAGTGAATCCTTACTTAGGATTTTCGTGGTGAGAAGCCCTCTTTACCACTCCAAATTCCAGCAAGCAAGCTATTTCTTATTCTAGCTTTGCTAAGCTTGAATCCACGGTTGGATTCTTGCTTAGGATTGCTTGAGTTAAAAAACAAGTGAAGACGAAGGACAAACATCAAGACCGAACCGTAAGGTAGGTGATCTTAACTCACTTCTCTTCTACTTTAGCTTATTGTTGATTTATTTTAATTCCAGCAATTCGTGGGTGGGTTTATTTTCATTTGCTTACGGCTGGGAATGATGTCCAACTAAGGAAAATCTACGCTTCAATATACATGTTAATACATAATGCATACATATGTCGGTTTTTTTTAAATATGAACACAAGTATCAAATTTTGAAATGGGCCCCAAGGCCACATCCCGTTCAAAGGAACCAACTTAATACCATTTTGAACTCCCTACCATGAGAGAATCCCACGGTGAGAGAGTGATTTTGCTGCACCATGTATGATGAAAATGCCTATAAGGGATGGATACGTTTTTATGAATGTGATCCACCCTTGCATGGCGAAATGATGGACGAATAAGCTTGAGTATTGTTTTATTCTCTTTCTTATTCACAGTCATTTTGATTCATGTCTTTCAATTTAATTGATCAAGGGTAGTAGGAAAGATTTGAAACAAGGTTTCAATCTTCCTACATAAAAGAACCCAGCCATGAATCATCATGATTCATGAGTCATGCGGTCCCTTGATAAAATTTCATTTTGAAGAGTAAGGTATGTATATATATATATAAATATATACGTTGTTATATATATATATATATATATATATACGTTGTTATATATATACATACATGTGTCCAATCTCTTGTTGAAAATCATTTTTCTTCTCTTAAAATCAGGTTGGAATACGTTTCCAAACTGGTTTTTAAGAAGGATGATCGTTTTGATTGATTTTCATAGTGCAAGGCTATGAAATCATTTTCATTTCATTTTTACTTAATTTCAGCAAACCCATACATAAGATGTATGTATGTTGTTGAAATCAGACCATGTTTCATAGGAATTGGTTTAAGAATATCAAAATTTACATATTTGAAATACCAACCATCCTAGAATCATCCAAAGGAGTTGATGATTTCATTACTACGAAATCTAGAATTTGAATAGATTTGAAAAACTCATTGTTTCTATCTAAGAAACAAGTCCTTATTGGAATCAATGTCCACAATTTTCAGCTATTTAAATAAACACAAGGTCTGATTTTTAGCTATTTTGAGACAAAAGTGGATGTCATCCATGTCTCCCATCCATTTCAAAGATTGAACTTGACATCATTTATATATTTTCATCATTTTGATAATTTTATGTCAAGCCTCAAGCTTATGGACTATATCTCTAATTCATGTGTTTAATCATATAATGAGCACATATAGAGAAAGTCCTACATTTTAATCAATCTTCATGCATAGATTGTATGACGTGCAATATGGATTTTGAGAGATTATGAGAGAGTGAAGAATGTATGTTTCATATGAATGAATCTTGAGGGATTATGAGAGAGTGAAGAATGAATATTCCATATATTTTCTCTTCTCGTTTCATGCATTCACTTTCACTCAAAATCAATAGCACCACATACACATTCTCAAGAAATTAAGTGATTCAAATTTGAGTTGCAAAAAGTGACCAAGTCATTTTGCAATGAGAATTTGTAAACCTCACTTAACTTCAAAAGAAAACACAAGCAATGCATTCATAATCTTTTGGCCAAAGTGCATTTGAAAAACAACATATTTTCTGACAATTTGGAACCTATGTTCTTTCAAAAGAATGAATTCTACAAATCACATGATTTGACAAAAGAAGAGTTCAAAATCAATTTTGATCATAAGATGATCATCATCATCTAGAGTTAACAACAAAGAACTCAATTCCAAATCTTCAAAATCCTCAAGAATTATGTGTTTCAAATAACACCAAAACAAAGGTTTTTAAACCAACTTGAAAACCCCCAATATTCAAATTCATTTATTCAAAAAAATGAATTTCGGTTCTTGAATCCAAAAACATCAATGCATAAGCATATAGGATTTGCATCAATAACTCGTATATGATCCAAATGATCCTTAGTCCTTGGTCTAATTACCCCTGTTAAAGGCGGCAGGAACGGTTGGACCTCGTACCGATGGGCGGATCCCTTTCTCTTGAAAATTTTCTCAAAACTCCAAATTTTAAAAGAATTTTGCTTACTCGCATTTCGACCTCCTTGAAAAAGGGGTGGGGTGCGAACACCATGATGAACTGAACGTTGAATACCACAACATGGAATCATGTATAGGCATAAAATCAGGCACTTTCTTGAAAAATCAACTGTAAGGAAGACAAAACTAGTAATTTGGCTCGACAAGCAAGCCTAGATATTGCCCAAGTGCACTCGGGGGTAACTTAGATTCCCTTGTTCACAAGCTCTGTTCTTGTTTTCACCTTCGTTCAAGCTTTCAAAATGCATGTGTTCTTAGAATGAAGTCTGATAAGGAACAGTGCATTATTCTACCCAATATGTCCAATGTTTCAATACTGTTATGTATTACGGCACTAATTAAAAAATATATTGTATGTTAATGTTCACCATCATGTAGTTTTTTGGGTGACACTTGGAGAAAAAGTAAGATTTTGTAGTACTGGTAACTAATGTTATCAAAGGCGAAGCGTATCGGGTATCGGTCATGCCGACCTATACGTCGTATCATAAACGTATCGTAACGTCTCGTAAAATTAATTTTTTAATCTTTAAAAAATAGGAAAAAATCATAAAAATTCCAAAAAATCTAAAAAAACAAGAAAAAATAAAAAAAATGTATTTAAAGGAACATTCATGTATATGAAGTATGAAGTATGAACAACACATTCCAAAAATAAGAAATGAGACATTCAAAATAACATAATAAGCAATAGAAGAGAATTCGATTACATCACAATTCATAAGTTTAAAAGTCAAAACATATAGTTATCTTTTTTCATGATTCAACAATAATCCTCGTCAATCGTCCCCACCGTCTTCACAACGAGAAAGAAAACTTCTTCACCAGCAAAGCTTGATGCAAATGGAGAAAATCTCTCCCTCCCACGTCTTTTGTAGTGTTTAGAAACAAGAAAAGATAAAGAAAGAAGTGTAGCTTTTAAAAGAACAAGCAAAAAACGGGCTGTCGGACCCCTTTTTAATTTTTCTCCTGTATCGTACGATACGGGGGTATCGCCTGTATTGTGCAACACGGCCCCCGTATCGCACGATACGGGTGATACACGTACGATATGCATCCGTATCGCGTATCGAATGCGTATTGTATAGGTTTCTTCCTTCGACCTATACGATACGTATCGTACGATACGTGTGCGTATCGTACGATATGGATAACAATTGCTGGTAGCTCCTTGACCAGCGGTCAGCTCAAAATTGCAGCATGTTAACTCCACCAAATGAGTGATCTAATCCTTTCTGTCCTTCAAATAAAGAAAATCATTAAAGGGCATCAACAGGGTTTTATATAAATAAATATGCAGCCTGCATTTTCTTGAGACTATTTATCTGTGTTGCAAAACTATATGAAGATATTAAAGTACCTTCAAATGACCCAAATGAACAAATGGTTTCACCATAAGAGAATAACAACGTATTATTGATCTCATCATTAGTGGGAGATGAGCTTAGGCATTATATTGCACAACACTAAAACATGTTAATATGGAGGCATCTCCAGATCCTAATGAGATTGATTACAGACAAAGAACATGACTGCAACTCTGCAAGATACCATCCAAGGGTTCACAGCTCATACACTAGAAGAACAAGCGTACCTTGAAAGGCACGGGTATAGATGATCATCTCGACTTCTTTCTCTCATGAGTAGTTAAAAGCTTCAGTAAGAAGATGAACAAAGCTCTGAACAAATCCCTAATGCGGTTGAGCTCGTTTGTGCTCCCGAAGAAAGGTTTCTGATTTTCCAGGTAGGAGGGGCAGGAGGCAAAATGGATGGAAGAATCAAGGAGCTGTTTTCAAGCATCGCAACAACCTTGGACATTTTGGGCCTGCTTGATACATCTTCTTGGACACATAGCAGGCCAATATGGATGCACCTTAGTATCTCATCGTTATGACGTGTTCCTTCCAATGTTTGATCCACAACTTGCAGAGCCTTGTTTTCCCCCCAAAGTCTCCATACCAGGACCAAAACATGTATTATTTACTGAGAATAACAATAGTACTACCTGTATGGTGGAGAGCTTTATTGGGTTCTGAAGCTTAACAAAGACAGCAAATCCGAAATTACATTTGTACAATAATACCAATAATAGACAAAATTTACCTACAAAACAATAGAAGCACAAAAACAATGTTAATCACTTACATAATTTAAGAGATTTTCATCAGTATCTTGTTGAATTAAGGAGAAATTCTTTTTTCCACTTATGATCTCCAGCACCAAAACACCAAAGCTGTAAACATCTATCTTTACTGATACTTTTCCTTCAAGAAGATACTCAGGTGCCATATATCCACTGCAGAAAAAGAAGAAAATTCTGAAAACTATTATAGCTACAAACAGATATGCTTTCTTCTTAAGTTCATGAACAAGTTCGCTTTCATGTAAATGCATTAGGTGTAACTTTAGTAGGGAAAAAGATGGAAAAGGTATGAAACGACCTAATTCCGTGATTCAATTGTGAAATACATTTGTAATGATAATTGCCGGAAAGATTGATGATCATCTACGCTAGTTTTCATTTGTTGCTCCGATAGGAATTAATTGAAGCATACAAGCAATAAGTTAGTATCCCATAAGAATAAATGTTCGAAACAATTTTTGGCTACGCCATTGCAGCTGGAAATATGGATAACTCTGGAACTTGGGCAGAACCTACAAAACACATGTTAAGTTAATTTTGGGCTGTGGATGCTCGAAATACTTGTGTCAGTATATGTCTGAATTTTGCAAAGGCAGTAATAGAAATTGCGGCAACAAGCAACAACCAACTTACCGAGTTCCCATAACCTCAAGTGTATCGGTTTCTGTTTGGTCTGTGTCAAAGATCTTCGCAGTGCCAAAATCTGAGATCTTGGGATTCATGTCTGTATCTAATAAAATGTTGCTTGCTTTCAGATCCCTATGAACAATTCTAAGACGAGAATCTTCGTGAAGATACATAACTCCTCTGGCTATGCCATTTATGAGCTTGGAACGTACTGCCCAGTCCAACTGCATACGCTTTATTGGCTCTCCTTTGAATGCAAAACAATGAATAAAGGCATCTTGCGTTTATCCTTTACAGTAATGTTATATAACAGTTAAAAAATAAAATACAAACTATTTAACGGCCAACAACAAATTATATATATATATATATATATATATATATATATATATATATATATATATATATATATATATATATATATATATATATATCGAGAGAGAGAGAGGACCAGTGTGCCCTGTTTCTGAAGAACAACACTTGTTACTCAATCAAATGGTGGTATAGATAGACAGCCTTTGCGTTTGTATATCGTGCCATGTCTCATTTTTTGGATGTGAAATCATGAATTTTAAACCATATAATTGGATAGGTGTTAGCCGTTGATTTTCCCCCATTTGATTTTCCTTGTTGTACATCAAAAGGACTATGTACAACATCCATGGAACAGTTTGGGTCATTCGAGAAAGATGGTTTTTATGTTTATTCAGCAGATAGCATAACTTGTGGCGCATCTACTCCCTTGTTTATTATCATTACCTGAAAATGGCTTCGTGTGTTATGCAGAACTATATTATTCTTAGAATAATTTTCTTTAAATTTCTTGGGCGTTTGATACTACGAACTTTATCAGGGTGCACAGACTTATGCGAATTTTACCTATCGTACAACCATAAATCACAAAAAGGAAAATATTTTTAAGGAAATATTTTACCATTACTATTCATTACATACATTTTTTCCCAGAAAAAAAAACTCAAATTGAAAGATATCGCCTGCCACCTTCTTGTAACATCTATGCTCCCACCACTAAACCTTCAAAACATCCCCATGAGAAAAAACATAACAAATTGTCCAGACTACCGTTAGGCACATATTCATAGATGACACTTTCTCGTAACATCTATGCTCCCACCACTAAACCTTCAAACCATCCCTATGGAGAAAAAACATAACAAGGAGAAAATGAAACCATCTTACCGAAGAGAAAATTGTCCAGACTACCGTTGGGCACATATTCATAGATGAGTATCTTCTCTTCACCTTCCATAAAGCCTCCTAAAAGTCGGACAAGATTTCTGTCTGCACTTCATTGTCGAATTGCTTTGGACCATGCCCTGTATTCCGTGACAGCCTCTTTACAGCTATTTCTAGACCATCCAGTAGTCGGCCCTGACAAACCGATGGTTACTGAAGGAAATTAGCAAGCTTAGTAACTTGGTTTCAGTGGCATTTCACTCTCCCTCCCTCTCATTTCCTGACTGATGCTTCCTCACATTTTCATGTGCTGCATTGTTCAAACAGAGGGAAAGTAAAGGAGTAGTGAATATATATACCCTGTAAACTGCACCAAATCCTCCTTCCCCGAGCTTATTTCTGAGTGCAAAATTGTTGGTGGAAGATCTGGTAGTGGCCAGGTCGAATGTTGGTCCGTCCATCGGATCTGCTCTCCTAAAAGCTGAAGAGAAGAACTCCACATGTAAACCAGAAGGTAAACGGGTTAGTGGTCAGGGTGCTACTCGTCGAGCAAGACAAGGTAAATCTTGCCATTTAGGGATTATATCTATCATCCCAAGAATCCAACATCAAAATTGAGGTGGAAATATTGAAACATGCATGTTTGAAAAAGTAGTCGTCCAAATCCGTTGCGGGGACGTGTGATTCTAGACCCTGCTATGTTCAAATAGTGTAACGTATCGTTTTTTATTCTTAAAGTTTTGTGGGCAATTTGCGTTCAGTTGTACGGTTGAATTTTGAAGCTCAGCAAAAAAAATGACTAGATTAGCAGATAGCTGGCGAACTATATATATATATAATAACGAAAAAAGGAATATATCATAATTTGACAAAGTTGAAGCCGTCAACTTTAAAAAGATTTATGAAATCAAATTAATATGTAGACTTTGGGTAGGAGGAACATAACTGTTGGAAATGTTGCCCAAGGAAGAGGCTGGGAGATAGAGTGACTACCGACCATGTATGATTAAAATGTCAAAATTTAAGGAGAGTTTGGATAATGAGAACAGTTTGTTACTGTTTCGTAAATTTGTTGATTGATGATAAAAGAGTTGAGGTAGACCAAACGCTCTAGCTCCACAAACGCGGGGACCCACCGTGTAATTAATTCACCACATTGGCGGCCACGTGTAATTAATCACGCGCAAAGAAAAGTCGTTCTTGTTTCTACCAACCTTGTTGTTCCAAGGCTGCCTCCTCTTCTCCCATCCCGCTCAACTTCTTTCTCCAAAAGCAACAAAACTCTCTCTTCCACCAGCAAAACCCACAAATGGCGCATGTAATCGCGAGAACCGCAATCAAAACGGAGATGACAATCGCTTTTCCGATTATAATATTGCCCGTCCCTGCGATCCCGTGAGAGTGAGAGAGAATGAGAATTTAATTAGCCTGGGAAGAAGATATCCCCGAAGTTATAGAACGAGAGAGGGGGAAAGAGAGAGACTGGCCTGGCATAGTGTTGGATGCGCCATTTGATGGAGGAGATGGGGTTGGAGTGGTAGTAATGCCAAAAAAGAGCCGGGTATCATACCTTACACGGCAACTTCCCGTGACAATTTCACAGCCTTCCGCACCGTTGCAAGTCGATTGAATCTGGGAGCTGAGGTTATTCAAACATTCCTTGCAACCATTGAGGCTGGTGTCCCCGGTGCACTGCACCAGCTCGTATAGCGTCTCTAGGTTTGTATACGGCATCTCTCCCGTAGCAAACATCGTCCCTGAAGGCTCATTTGTCGCTTTGGAAGTGAGGTTACTCTTCAGCAGGCTTGCCAACTTGTCATACAAGGCTTTAGGATCTTCCGCTTTGCGATCGGCAGATGAACTAGAAGGAACTTCGACGTTTAGGCTGCCAAAGAAGTCGATGTTGGAGTAGCGGAGCTGGCACTCTTCATACCATATGGTTGCATCCAATGAGGCGCCGCAGTATACATGGACGATTTGGTCGGTGGAATTAGAGATGCACTTGTTGCAGGTCTCCTGATCAACGTCGCCCCTGCACTGAACCAGGCCCTAAATCCTTTCCGATCCTTCACCTGCGGTGGCCTTGGCAAAACCATGGGGATGGGCAGCGTTTGTCAAGTTACTAAAGACGCTGCGCACATTCATTTCGTACTCGCGTTTGGTGGCGTAATCGCCTCCAAAGCAGAGGCTACTGATATAGTTATTGCTGCTCATTGCACGGTCAATATGGAGGGAATGGTGGAGAAGGAGGAGGAAGCCAACTTTCAACCTGATTAGCCCCATTACAGAGTGAACCATCTCTAGCTACATCTGCTTGCTAGCCAGGGACTGGGGGAGGACACTCGGGAGTTCGTCCTCTTCATTTGCAGAAGGGGAAAAATTCCAAACCATGCATCTTGAAAGGCCCTCGTCTAAAAGATGACTGTCCTGCTGTTATCTTGGCAGACTTTTGAAGCGCATTCAAATTCTTTGAACTACCTTGAGCATGGTTATTTAATAAGGAAGTTGGGACTTCAATGAAAGCCTCTCTGGGAACTTACGCTCCCCAATTCAATAGGAAAGTTGGGACTCGCTTGAGCTTCCTTCGTCATGCATATTTTATTGTAAATTTTTCTTTTTACTTGCAGACTTGCTCATTTCTATTTTATGGATATCCAGTGACCAATAATGCAACTCATATACCTTTTCTCCAGAACTACTTACATGCGCCGTTGTGCACGCAACTTATATACAACTTAAGAGCAGGTGAGACATATTGGTAATTTTCTAAAAAAACCTTTTTTATAGTCTTTTTATTTTTTCTATTTTCATTTTTATCTTTAGAATAAGTTTTCTTTTTTAAAATCAATAAAAAGTATTCTTATCATTAACCATTTTACACAAGAAACTTCATGCACTAATATGGTGCATATAACAATGTTCATCTTTTCTCAAGGTTTCCAACCTTTTCAACCCATTTTTGGTATCCCTCCTTCTGTAATTGAAATTTATAGGTAATGCCACTTCTATCAATTGCAAGAATATTAATTTGCACAAAGTATGCTTACATTATTACACTACTAATTATGCTATAGCTATATATAAATATATATATATATTGCCTATGACTCCAAGCTACCCTTGCTCCCTTTCCTCACCATTAATGGTACACTGGGCTCTGTGGTCCAATAACTTATCATGGGTTCCAATCCCAGCCAACTTAATCGCCTCCATAGTGGTCACTTCAATTTTGAACTTTGTGGACCTCAACTTTTCAGACAGTAGTATTGTATAAACTTTCATTTCTTACGGTCCCAATGGTTCAAGAACTAACAATTCCAGCAGCCAGCTATTTCTTTCCAAAACCTTAATGGCTTTCATTGCTGCCAGCTAAGCTTGGGCCCATGTAATTCAAGCCCCTTTACCTATCCACTCTCTCTAGCCCAATTGGCTGGGTTAGTAACCACGTGTTTAGTTTGAGTCGTGGAGGATAATGGTATTGAAGAATGTTAATCATGGAATTAGAGGCACTACTAAAGGAACTGCTGACTAACAGTTAAAGGTTTGAGTTCCCATGTAGTTGTCATCTCTTGATTCATTCAAGCTAAAGCAGTGCTACCAGTTTGAATATACAAGTCAATGACACATTGATTTTGACTTTGTGAGCAATGCATGGGTACAACTGATTGGTTGGGTTAGGTGGTGTACGATAAGCACGTCCTTAGTTTGAATCCTAAAGGATGATGTTAACCATGTCCTTAGTTTGAGTCTTGGAGGATGATGGTATAGAAGAATGCTAATCTTGGAATTATAGGCGTTGCTAAAGGAACTGCTGGCTCTTTGGGAATCACCTTGACTTGCCTGACTCGGTTGCAGTAAAAATACGTCATGACCTGACTCAACCAAGTCGACCAGACCCAGTGACCCAATCAACTGCTAATCCAAGTTCGAACCACGAGACTCCCTTTTTAACAGGAATATCCATTCGAGGAGAGCTAATGTGGCCCGGTCTCCGGGCTAATTGTGTTTGTTCTTTCTGTTCCAGCTGGGACATTAAAAACAGAGTGTTCTCTTTTTGGCGTTTAGCAGACCTCTGAATAATTCTGTTATATAATGGACTTTTATCAGGATAAATAGGAAAATGTGAGTTCCCTTGCTTCCCAAATCGAACGCTGATTTTCCACCTGGTTTTGCCCTTGACTATGATAAATGACTCAGCAGTATTCAAGGCTTTGACAGCTTGAAATTTTGATTTTAGAATTAAAATTTTGAAAAACAAAATTCCACCTCAAACTGGAATTGCAATGAAAATTTTAGTTATCAACTTCTATAGAATCTTGATTCTAAAATTGAAAATGATGTGTTATGTAAAACAAGAATTAAAATTATACAACAGATGAATTAAAATTATCACGACACATGCACATTTGATGCATAGAAAATATACTGTGCATGGAAGGGATTTTGCACTTTTGGTACGATTTGTACCTTTGTAATCAAACGGAGGTAAAAAATCCCTGCCCAAATCGTGAGACCAGGGTAAATTTACCCTGGAACGGGAACTTTGTTTTGCCCGTTAGGACTTCTTCACTTACCGAGCGTATTGTCATCACAGAACAATGCAACGTCATTCTCTTCTCCTTCGTTTCTCTTTCTCATCACAAAACAGCCAGCGCGGCGATTGAAAACTGCCATCCACAACTCCCTTGCCGTAGACATCTTCACAGATGTCATCGGTCTTCTTGCAGGAGTAATACCCATTCTGAGGCATCTCTCACACACACTCCTTCATCCCACAATTTCCTCACAACCCAGACGCAAAACTGTAAAAAAAGCCAAAATCCGAGTGGAAAAAATGACAATGGAAAACGCGTATGGTGAGCCCCCTACACTATCATCGCCTTTTCTCCCTCTTCGGCTTTCCCCTTTGTCTCTCTTGCTAGAGAAGGGGGGTATTTGTTCATTCGCCTCTTTGGCCTCCTGGAGTGCTACTTTCAAACAACCAAAAAAACCGTGGAGTGCTACCTTCGTTTTCTATTTGCCCTTTTTAGGCTTTTATGATTTTTGTTGTTCGACTCAAGATAGAGGAAGAGAATCCATTAGGTTATGTTAGAGATTCTCCCTTGGTGATGCAAACGTTTATATAGTTTCTGTCTACTGTGGGGTACTTTCTCTTTAGCAGGTCATGAAATACTTGTTTCACTGTTGTTGATTATTCCCCAATTTTTATCACTTATGCCTGTGCTTTTCTGTTATTGAATATTTTTGTTCATTATTGCTAGTGCAACTTCAGTTAGTCTACTAACGGATTGCTATAGCATGAAAAATCGAGAATATTTTATAGTATTTGTCATCATATGCTGCTTCTCTTTCGTTTCTTGTATTGTTCCTAGAAATCATTATAGGTTATAGTTTCACTGTTACTTATCTGAAGCACTTCGGACAAAAGCACTAATGTTTGTGGTCAAATTCATCTTTGGTTTTTGCATTTCCTAATGTATCCATGTAGCTGTTTTTAGTTTATTCTTATGATCTATGATTTGTCTTTCAGCTTGATGGGGCTGAAATGAAGAAGAAAAATAAAGGTTCTGGTCGTTTTCCAGTTGGTAAGAAGAAAGTGAAGACAACGCTATCAGCACTTGCAAAGGCAAAAGCTGCACAAGCAATGGAAATTGACAAATGAGATCAGTCTCAAGGATTGGTGGCTCCATTGTACCTCTTTCTGGTTATATGGGAATTTTATTGTCAGCTATTCATCTTCCCGTCACTGAGCGTCTTAGTGACGGGAAGAAGAAGGTATTTAACTGATATTGTGCACTAAGTGCTTTGTTTTATTTTGCTCTTGTTACTCAAGCAGCCTCTCCTTGTTAGTTACGAGCTCTGCAAGCTCTGCAATCAATCGTACACAAGATCTACACAAAGATTTTATCCACCCAAAATTTTCCATGTCCAGTAAACACCTAAGTTTTTTTCTCGAAAAGAAATTCTGGGCCATCAAACATGGCCTGGATTTGCAAAAACTGGAAATTTTTTGCCGTACATTTTCCTTGCATTTTTTTTCTTGAAGAAAACTCCACCTAAAAAAATTCTGTGCCATCAAACGGGGCCTTAAGGACGGATAAAAAAAATTCTAAAATTCTATAATCACAATTTCACTTCCTAGGACAGAATCACAATTTAAGAATTTTTATTCAAGAATGAGCCCATAATTTCAGAATCAACTATTGATAGTGGCTTTAAAGGCAGGGGGTGACCATAAGAGATCTTTAAAAGTGTACAGAACCAAAAGGAGTCGTAGAAGTCAATCTGATGATATCTTGTGAACCTAAGATGGCTATGGGTATGGATATGTAAATCCCTAACAATAGGTATGGAGGCTTAGAGGTTATTTGACAATAAGAACAATGTGCAAGTGCTTTATGAATTTGTCTCAAAATTTGCAGTAAATTTTAAAACAAATGTCTTATTAATTTACACCAAATTTTGAAGCTGAAATAGATTCATGTAATACTTTCATAATGTCTCTGTTACCAACAACCCCTTAGAGACTACAATAAATTATCCGGCATATTTGGGGGAGAAGACTGCCCACGGACAGTAAACACGTGAATTGTTTGTTTGTGGGGACTACCTTGGCATGTAGCGGAAAATTTTGCTGCACAACCTCATATCTAGGGGTGGAGCCAGGAATTTTTTTAGGGGCGGGCCAAATGGAGGTTGGGTTTTGTGGGTTGGATTTGGATATGGCCAAACTGAACTCACATTAAAAAAAAAAAAAATTAATTTTTACACTATATATCTATATTTTCATTTGGTTGGGTGGGGCTATGGCCTAGGTGCCCGCCCCCCCCCCCACCCCGGGGCGCCCCTAACTCATATCGGTTCAAAAGTGTTGACGACCGGATGCTTGCAGGAAGCCGACCAACCGGTGTGGGTGAATTTAGCTTCCAAAGGGAGGACTTGGTCAAAACCTATGGCTGTATGAGAGATGCAGAATTAGATGGTCTTCGCCTTCCTGGGATCTAGTGAGCTAGGCTTCCTAAAAAAAACAAGAGGATTCTATTCAATATTGTAGAGCTTCAGGTGTAATTAAACAACATACCAACTCACTTACCATGATATTGCACCATGTACATTTTTTCATCGGGACATCTATGCGAGATACTTGTGCCTTTTTATTTCTGCTACAGAATACCAAAAGCACTTATCTCCTTGCATAGTGGATTTGTTGGTGAACCAGACAAGTTGTAATACTTGCACTACTTCGTTGTCTCTTCTACCATAATAACACCGTGCACCCATTTTCTATTTCATCAGCCCAGAGTGATTAAAATTCAAACTTTATATAATTCCCTTAATTCTCTAGACTAACATGCAAAACCCAGAAAGAAATTGTAAATGTTAGATCATAAAATTTGTGTCAATCAAAATACAAGGACTGGGTTATCACCCCGTGGCCAATCCATCTCCCACAATAATTCCAAATTGAAAAAGGTCTTTAAGTAGCATTTGTTATCTAGCTTCAACCTTGGAAATGGTCATATCATTTTCAGATTTTGGGACTAAACCACTCCGTGACATGTCTGACTCCGTTCTTGCTGCAGATGAGGCAGTCTTTGAGGTGTCTGAGTACACTCTGCTTCTCCCCAAAATGAAAGCAGGAGCCGAAGGCGCACGAAGAGTCAAAGAGCTGCTACTGAGCATGAGAACAATAGACGACATTGTTGGCCTTCGTGTTGCATCCTCCTGAATGCATAGCAACCCAATATGGATGCACCTTGTCACTTCACTTCCGTCGCTTGAATGAGTCAGTGATTCGTCTAATAGTTCAGTTGCCCTGTTTTCCCTCCACAGCCTCCACGCCTGTGTCATTTCCACATAAACTTAGAAATCTGAAGTAGCATATGTGCATACGAAATTAATCTGTTGTTGCAACAAAATGCTTACATAGTCAAGCAGGCTTAGACCATATTGTGAATGAGGGAATGAAGAGTTCTTCAGGCCACTAATAGTCTCTAGCATCAAGACTCCAAAGCTGAACACGTCTGACTTGACAGAAAATTGGCCTTGCATAACATATTCCGGTGCCATGTAGCCACTGACAAGAAAACAAAGTGAGCTCAATTTTTATAATTTGTGGCATTCCAAACGTTATAGGTCAGTCAGAGAGGTTTCTATATGGGGAAAAGAATGAATTGGCTGAAGTCCTTATGGTGTTAAAGGGATCTTGTTGTTTGTAATTTAGTGGCATTTTACCAGCGGAGGCCAGTTAGGGAGCATTCTACAGCGAGAAAAAAATGAACTGGCAGAAGCTTACGTAGTATTAAAAACTTTCGTGTACAAGATCGGTATTTGACATGGAGGTTAGAATACAGAACTTACTATGTGCCAGCAACTTTACTCGTCTTGCCTTGTGTTTCTTCCACTCCAACAAGGTTTGCCATGCCAAACTCTGAGATCTTAGCGGTCATATCCTGATCTAGATGATGATTTTAAGTCGAGAATCTTTATGAAGATAGAGAAGTCCTGTGGCAACGCCAGATGTTATTTATTCACGTTGATGAAGGGTAAATGAGTGAACGACACAATGCACCAAAGACCACGGCAAATATTCATAAATGGCACTTTCATGAATCTAGGTTAGTTTTTGGATGATGAAAATGAACTAGTGCATCATTGGACAACCAGGTTGAGGCATAGCCTGTATCTAATTCAATGTTAATCCAGTGAAAGATGCGATCTGGAAGCACAAGAGGGCATAATAACCGGTAAGAAACAAAAAACAGAAAAAAATTGTTTTGTGAGATTCCACCATATGATTTTGGGAATGCCAATTGAGAGCCTTCACGAGTAAAACATGGAGGCAGCACTGTTAAGACAGTGGGCACTGTTGTTTTAGTTGCTCAGATAAGGAGAATAGATGGTCGTTCAAGAACGTGAAGCAGTGTCCTTAATTAGCAATGTCCTTAATTATAATATACCGGTTACCCATCTTAAGAAGGAAATCAAGGTTACTAACAACAGCACATCTAATTACTATTGGTAACTTGGATGCTGATATCTGCAGAAGACTGGACGCTGTGAAGTCGTTTGGTCCACAAATGAACCGAGATGACTAACCAAATAATAACTTGTCAAGGCTTCTATTGGGTACGTATTCGTAGATGAGTATCTTTTCCTCCCCTTCAATGCAGCAACCAAGAAGGCGAACCAAGTTCCTGTGCTGAAGCTTTGCCACCAACTTCACCTCATTCTTGAACTCAGTTGAGCCTTGACCCGAGTTCCTCGACAACCATTTTACTGTTATTTGCTGTCCGTTGACAATTGACCCTGAAGAAATCCCATTCAGTTTTTTTTTTTATACTTTTTATGAAATTCTACTGAAATTTATAAAACTGATATTGGTATGCAATCTCAAGTAGATAGGGGACCATTACCTTGTAAACAGGACCATACCCTCCCTCCCCAAGTTTGTTGGCATTGGAAAAGTTGTTTGTGGCAGCTCTGATGACGTCCAAGTCAAAAACCAATGAGAAGTTGCTTTCAATTTCTTCGTCACCATAACCTGAATAGGAATATTTAATCTTAGCAACAGGAATCTTGGCGAAGCTTGGTAATGTTTTTCTTGTTGGCTTTCTTGGAAAATAAGAAAAATGTCAGGAGGCATAAAAGTAATGTTGATGGAACCAAGACAGAGACAATGATCATCGTGCTTGTTCTTGACTTGCGGGGACCTGCATGTATTTATACGGAAAATGTTGGTGTTCTCCCGCGATTCACACTCAATCCCTCTCTTTTGGTAATGGCAAAATGAAGAGAGGGACCGTAGGCTGCAACACACCAACGAGGGAAAGGGCAGAGAGAGGGAGCAGCTGTACACGGGCAGAGAGAGAAGCAAGCTGCGTCTAGGGCAGCGTGAGAGAGAGAAGCAAGCTGCGTCTAGGGCAGCGTGAGAGAGAGAGTCAAGGACGGCAGGAGAGAGAGAGTAAAGAGCGAGAGAGGGAGGGAGAGAAAGATGGAAACTTTCTTCTCCTCTTTTGGCGTTAACTTCTCGACAACTCATTTTAGTAAAAAAAGCTAACATTTAAAGAGAATAAAAAAAAACTGAAAAACTTAACGAGTAAGTTTAGCAACTCGTAGATCGTGCTTTCTCACGATCCCTCCGCTTCAACTTTTTCAGCTTCCACCATTTTCTCCACTCCTTATTAACTGCCCATGATTTGAAACCGCACACACTTTCTCTTGTTTTCACTTTTCACTCCTTCACGCACTCACGCTTTTCCCACGAGCTCCACACGTTCTTACGAGCTCCTCCACTTCAGGAGTTAGAGCAACAATCTCCCCCCTAATCCTGATGTGGCCCGAGCTCTTGAACACCAAGTACGTGTCGCATTGTTGCCAACTTTGCCGCTGATAATGCCTTTGTCATAAGATCCACTCGTTGTTCATCTGTGCGTACAAAATCCACAATAATATGTCATCTTTCGACACATTCTCGAATGAAATGGAACTTTGTATCAATGTGTTTACTACGTCCATGAAAAACTGGGTTTTTCATCAGTGCGATTGCGGACTTGTTGTCCACATACAACTTCACCACTTGCGGCTCTCTCCCAATCAGTTCGGCCAAGAGTCCTCTAAGCCAAAGTGCTTGACATGCCGCCGCAGTTGCTGCCATGAACTCAGCCTCGCATGAAGACAGAGCAACGGTCTTCTGCTTTTGCGAGTTCCATGAGACTAGGCTTTCATTTACATAGAACGCCATGCCTCCGGTGCTTTTCCGATCATCGACGTCGCCCGCCAGGTCACTATCCGTGAACCCGACAATCACTTCTTCTCCTTTTCCTCTGGTGTATACAAGACCGAAGTTGATTGTGCCTTTCAAATAACGCAAAATCTGCTTCACTGCTTTGTGGTGCATCACTATCGGTCTCTCCATGAATCTACTAGCTACACCGACAGCATACGAAAGATCTGGTCTTGTGTGGAGAAGATACCTTAGACATCCGATGACTCGTCGATACTCAGTTGCATCCACCGGTTGTCCTTCGGGATCCTTGTTCAACTGTGACCTTGGTTCCATAGGGATTTTAGTAGGATTGCAATCAAACATGCCAAATTGAATTATTACCTTTTTGGCATAGGCTGCTTGTTTGATCCAGATACCGTCTTCACCTTGTTCCACCTCAATCCCAAGGTAATAGGTGAGCAGGCCGAGGTCGCTCATCTCGAACTCAGCCATCATCTGCTGCTTGAATGATGCGATTGCCTCCGAATCCTCCCCTGTTACAATTAGATCATCAACATAAACTCCGACGATGATACCGGTACGGTCTTTTCCCCTCGTATACATGGCTTGTTCAAGCGCGCACTTTGAGAACCCAAGGTGTTTCAGGCTTCGATCCAGCTGCGTGTTCCAAGCACGAGGTGCTTGTCGGAGGCCGTACAATGCCTTGCTTAGTTTGAGCACCATATGCTCCTTGTTCTTCACCGTGAAACCTTCTGGCTGAGTTACATAAACCTCCTCCTCAAGTTCGCCATTGAGGAATGCTGATTTGACGTCGAGGTGATGAACTTGCCACCCACGGTTGACTGCGACGGCAAGGATGACTCGCACGGTGTCGAGCCTGGCGACTGGTGCAAACACCTCATCGAAGTCGATCCCTTGCCATTGAACATAGCCTTTTGCGACTAGTCTGGCCTCGTGCTTGATTACCTCTCCGTCTGAGTTTTTCTTTAATTTGAACACCCATTTGAGTCCAATTGCTTTGGTTCCAACCGGTAGGGTTGTCAGCGTCCAGGTCGAATTTTTTTCAATGGACTCAATTTCCTTGGCCATCGCATCCACCCATGCCGGTTGTCCCATTACCTTTTGGTAACACGATGGCTCCTCTATTGCCGCAAGCATGGCCTCTTCTTCGACGTCTTCATCATCGAGCTCGACATGCCGAGCGTCTCGCATGATATCATCGATATGTCTATACCGAACGGGTCCGTCATTACTGTCCTCCATCTCCGACGTTGCGGCAGTTTCATCCGCCAGCAATCTCCGAGCCGGCGCCACCACCGGCGTTGCTTCGCCACCCATCGGTGTCGATGAAGAAGTAGGGTAGCCTAGATCCATGGATAGCGACCTTCCTGCTTGTCCGCTTGCAACTGAGTTGTCCACTGTTGATTCATCCTCAACAGTGAAATTCGACGAATCACTGCCTCCTGCATCCATGTTCTAATTCCACTTTAATTTTTCTTCAAATTTAACATCACGACTTACATGGATTCTCCCGCGCCGCAGATCGAATAATCGGTGTACCTTGCAGCCATCCTCGACGCCGAGATACACCATTGGCTGGCTGCGATCATCAAGCTTCTTGAGGTGTGGTGTTGTCACCATGGCATGCGCCGTGCAGTCGAACAATCGAAGATGTGCAAGATCCGGCTTCCTATGCCTCCAAGCTTCATACGGGGTGCGCTCGCCCATGGCCTTCGTAGGCAAGCGGTTCAACAGGTAGACTGCGTGTCGTACCGCCTCTCCCCAAAATCTTCCCGGCATGCTCATGCTCTTGAGGAGAGATCATGCCATCGCCATCACCGTCCTGTTCCTCCTCTCCACCACACCGTTTTGTTGTGGTGAGTATGGCGCAGTGAGGTGTCGCGCAATGCCCGCCTGTTCACACACATTGGCGAACTCAAGGGAGAGGAACTCGCCTCCATGATCGGTTCGGAGCGTCTTGACGTGATGCCCGCACGCGTTCTCGGCCAGCGCCTTGATCTTCATAAACACTGAGCATGTCTGGTCTTTTGTTCTGATCACGCACAACCACATCCAACGAGTGAAGTCATCAACTATTAGTAAGAAATAGCTATTATCGGCAGGGGTGGGTGGCGTGATCGGGCCGCAAAGATCAGCGTGCAAGAGTTCGAGTGGCTCCTTCGCTCGATAGATGGCTGCCGACGGGAACGATTGTCTCGTCTGCTTCGCCACCAAACACTCTCGGCATAACTGAGCGGGATGAGAGATAGGCGGTACCCCGGTTGCCATCTTCTTGTTTACAAGCATCTTCAATGCTTGAAAGTTGACGTGGCCGAGACGAGCATGCCACAACCATGCCGGATCCTCGAGGTTTGCCAAGAGACACACTGTCCTTGCAATCTGCAGCTCGATGCGATAGAGACGATTTGGCGTGCGTCTCACCTTCATGATCAACTGCCCTGGATTTTTGACCAATACCTCTAGTTTGTCTTCATCCATAACCACCTTGTGGCCCACCTCAGTGAGTTGCCCGAGACTCACAATGTTGCTGCGAAGCTTTGGAATATAATATACTTCCTGGAGCAGCCATTGATCATCATTTTTGCATTTAAAAAGAATTGAACCCTTACCCATGATCTGCACCGATGAGCCGTCGCCGAACTTCACCTTGCCGGTGATTGCCTCGTTCAACTCCATAAACTTGACCTTGTCTCCGGTCATGTGGTTGCTGGCACCGTTATCCAGGTACCAGGTGTCGGTAGTTTCTTTACCGTGCTCGGTCCCATGCAGTTCGGGCCATACTTGCTCTTCATTCAGCAGGACGGCTTCCTGTCGTTCCTGCCATTCTTGTCTCTCAGGTGCAGCGGGCACTGCTTCTTCCAACTCTGCAAGCAACAGAGTTGGTTCGGTGTCGTCAGTTTGTGTGAGATGCGCCTCTTCCTTCTTTTTGGGAGCCTTGCACTGGTTCGCATAATGCCCCAATTCGTTACAATTGAAGCAACAGATGTGACTCTTGTCACGACCATCACCTCCAGAGCCACCTGCTCTGTCTTTCAGTGGGAAGTCGCCTCGTCCGCCTCTCCCGCGCCCTCTACCGCGCCCGCGACCACCCCGGTTGCGAGCACCTCCTTCCCTGTGACCCGTCTCCTTTCGGGTCGAGGACGTGTCGCTGCCGCTTCTCTTCTGTCGTGCCTCCCACTCAGCCTGAGTGAGAAGCAGTTGCGCATCGCCATTGCCACCGGTACCGAATGCTCAGGGACGAGAGCGTTCTTCGTACGTCTTGAGTCGTCCCACAGCCTCTTCAAACAACATTGTGTCGAGGTCGCAAAATTGCTCTATGCTCGCGATTACGCTAAGAAACCTATTTGGAACGGTGTCAAATAGCTTCTTGACTAAGGCGACATCGCTTAGGGTGCCCCCTAAGTTGGCATACCTGACGGACATTCCGGTGAGTCTGCCTGCATATTGATCCAACGACTCTCCTTCTTGCATCCTCATGGCATCAAAGTCACTCTTCAACGTCTGTAGGCATGCATTCCTCACGCGATCTGCCCCGACAAATCTCGTCTTGAGGCAATCCCAGACCTCCTTCGCCGTCGCCTTCTTTGCCACTTGCATTAGGAGATCCTCTGGGAGGGCTTGGAGAAGATGCGACCTCGCCTTCTTGTCCTTCCTCGTGTCGATAGCCACACCGGCCGTCGGCTCGACTGCCTCCCAGACGCCTTGATCTTCCATCATGGCCTGGACCCTAATCACCCAGCTGGTGTAGTTGGTCGCCGTGAGCAGCGGATATTGGAACGTACCACTGGCAATCTCCCGTGCTGCCTCGTTTGTGATGATCAACATCGGCTTGAATCGAGGGAGCTTTGGCATACAACCTGGCTCTGATACCAAATGTTGGCGTTCTCCCGCGATTCACACTCAATCCCTCTCTTTTGGTAATGGCAAAATGAAGAGAGGGGACCGTAGGCTGCAACACACCAACGAGGGAAAGGGCAGAGAGAGGGAGCAGCTGTACACGGGCAGAGAGAGAAGCAAGCTGCGTCTAGGGCAGCATGAGAGAGAGAGTCAAGGACGGTAGGAGAGAGAGAGTAAAGAGCGAGAGAGGGAGGGAGAGAAAGATGGAAACTTTCTTCTCCTCTTTTGGCGTTAACTTCTCGACAACTCATTTTAGTAAAAAAAGCTAACATTTAAAGAGAATAAAAAAAAACTGAAAAACTTAACGAGTAAGTTTAGCAACTCGTAGATCGTGCTTTCTCACGATCCCTCCGCTTCAACTTTTTTAGCTTCCACCATTTTCTCCACTCCTTATTAACTGCCCACGATTTGAAACCGCACACACTTTCTCTTGTTTCCACTTTTCACTCCTTCACGCACTCACGCTTTTCCCACGAGCTCCACACGTTCTTACGAGCTCCTCCACTTCAGGAGTTAGAGCAACAGAAAACACACAATTGTTGGAGTTTGTGGCAAGAAATTTTTTTGAAATGAATGTAAGAAAAAATAACATGCAATTGCTGCATGGATGCAAGAAATCACTCTTAAAACCGGAGGGGAAGAACGACAGCCCATAAACAGGAACACTTACATCCAAGCAAAGTAGAAACAAGTGATGAAACAGAGCAAAATGAAGTCTTATAGTAGAAACGGGTGGTGAAAAAGAGCAAATGAGCATTTTTCATTAATAATGAACCACAATCTCATGCTTTCCGCAAAGCAAACCATGTTTCAAGAGAACAGTTTGAATGTTCATTTCATATAAGAATAATTAGCTTAGGAATTAAGCGATTTAGATAAGCAATGTGATTATTACCAGTCAAAGTGTTGGGCAGAAAAGCAGAAAAACAAAATAAAGCACAACAATATTTCAAACTAATGGAGAAAAAAGAAAACTAAAACGCAACAGTACTACAGAAAACTATGGAAGAAAACAAAAAGCTCGAGTAGAAGAATAAAGTTCTCATCCGTTGATATATAGAAGAAACTGTTAGCAGCATCGACAACACCGATCGCTGATTTGGCAGAGTTCATGCTTTTAAAAAAGAAAGAGAGTGAGAAGGCTGAGAGGTGATCAACAATGCAGTTATCTAGTTCACGTGACATGGACAACCTAAGCAGGCATCCAAAAATGTTGCATGAATTATGCAAGAAAACAGCGGAAGAGCCTCGGAAACTAAATAATTATCAAAGGAGAAGTTTTAAGAGTTAAGGATACCAACTGTGTACTGCATTGGAAGGGGGAAGGACGATGCTTGCAGGGGGACTGGCTGGTGGTGAAGCCCCTACAGCATCTGGAGAAGGATGAGGCCCCACCAGGCCGTAGAAGAAATGGTACATCTCGTACCTCACCTTGCAGCTCGCCATGACAACCCGACCGCCCACCTTGCGGTCGCAGCAACTCGGGATCCGAGACATGGCTGTGGACAGAAAATTCATGCAGGCAGAGGCAGAGATATGCCTTGTGCACTGAACCAACCCATATATCTTCTGGCGGTCGTTGAACCTCATCTCTTCGGTAGCAAACAGCAGGCCAGAGGGATCAGACGTCGCGTTCGAGGAGAGGCTGTCCAAGAGGCCCCCAAGCAGTGAAGTGAAAACATTGACATCTAACGTGTCGTCGGAATTTGCCATGGTGAAGTAGACATCGCTATTTACCATTCCAAAGAAGTTGACATTAGAGTAGCGCATGTGGCAGTAATCGTACCATACCATTGCCGATTTCCCTTTGGGACAGAATTGGACTATCCAGAAAGCTGCATGCGAGATACAGGCCATGCGATTGTCCCCAGGAACGTCGCTGCGGTGGAGGACGAGGCCATGGACCAGATCCGGGCTGCGGCCCTCCATGGCAGTGGCGAAGCCACTCACGGATGCATTGGAGGAGGAGGACAAGAAGCGTAAAAGGGCGTCATGGTGTCGCTGATAGGTGCTATTGGCAGTGAAGATGAAAGTGGGTGGGCAATAGTACCGCATAGGTATGCTAGATTCTGGTGAAGCTGCAAGAGAAGCAAAACGTTAAGAATGTGGAAAACTTGCAAGTAGAAGCCAAACGTAAAAAAGTGGAAGATGCAAAGTCAAAGAGGAAGACGAAAGAAAAGGTCGTAAAGGATTCTGATTTATAATTGAAAAGAGTTTTTTTTTTTAAAATTGATGTGAATCTATAAGAATGTAGAAGATTGAGAAATATCAAAGAAGCACTAATAACAGAATGGATATGTCATTTTCTGTTCAATATAGTTTTCGTAAGAATATGTCATTTACTATTTTTTTCTTAATATTCTGTTCTATTTGCATACTAGGTCTTACCCGGAGTCCTGGAAAATACGAAAATATCTAGATTAATGTGATTTTATTTAGTAAAGCTTTTATTTTCACCCTTTTGTCCACTACGTAGAAAATATGTCAAATCTAATTATGATTTTTTAGTAATAAAAAGGTAGGGAACTTATCTGCCAAATTGATCAATTAACAGAACATAAAGCTTGAGACGTTAATGGCCAGGACAAGGCAGTGGATTCTTATTGTTTGATGTGCTGAATTCGACTAAACAGAATGTTCACATGGTTAAATTTTTGGACTCAGACCTTAATTTTCTTAATTAAAAGAAAGAATAAGATTTTTTAAAAATTCAATATTAAATTAAATTTTGGAGTCACAAATATATAGATCTCTTTCTCTCAATAAGCATGATTTGCATGGAAGAATAAGATTTTGAAGACAAAGGAAGGCGTGATTTGTATGGAAGAACTGAGTCCAGGATCACACAATGTCTACATAGAAAACAACTCATATTGTGATGTCATGGGAATTGGGGCATATCGACTGAACGTTGGGGGTACCAGTTTCGTTCTTAACGAGGTTTTGTATGTCCCCTCCATAAGAAGAAATTTGGTGTCTGTTCCCACACTGACTGAAAAAGGTTTTGAAGTTCGTTTTATTCTAGGAAAGGTAATAGTGGAAAAACATGAAAAGGTCCATGTTCAATAGAAAATTTGTAAAAGTACATGTTATGTTCAAACTTAATGATATGAATAAAGCTTCCAGTTCTGCTTATTTCGACTTGGCAATGAGTGTGAATATAAACTTATGGCATTAAAGACTAAGTCATATAAGCATAAAAAAAATAAATACTCTAGCACAACAAGATTTAATACCTGACATAAGTATAAATGATTTCACGAAATGTGAGTCGTGCATATACAGAAAAATAGCAAGGAAACCATTTCCGTCTGAAGTAATTCGGGTCACTGATTTATTGGAAATAATCCACACTGATATGTGTAGACCTTTCAGAGTCCAAACTCATAGTGGTAAATTATACTTCATAATATTTATTGACGACTTCTCAAGATTTGGCTATATTTACATGTTTAGACACAAGTCGAAAGTACTTAAGAAATTCAAGGAATATAAATCTGAAATCGAGAAACAACATAGGAGATATATTAAAGTTGTAAGGTCTCATCGAGGAGGAGAATACACTTGTAATGAAATCCTCGAATACTGTAAATACCTTGGAATTAATAGGCAAAAGATAATGGATAGGACACCACAACAGATTGGTATGGCTGAGAGGTGAGGTGTAACAGAACCTTCTTGAGCATGTTGAGATACATGTTGACAGGTGCACAATTACCAAAAGTATTTGGGGTGAAGTAGTGTTGATAGCTATGTATACAATAAATTGAATGCCCTGCAAAGCAGTCCCAACTACTTACGAGAGATTGACTGGTGTAAAATTAGATCTGAGACATCTGATGAGATGGAGATCTGTAGATCCAAAAATGGATAAACTAGATAACAGATCAATAAGATGTGTATTTATTGGATATTTAAAAGGATCCAAAGGCCTATCATTCGACTATGGGACTTATAGAAAGCAGAGATGTAGAGTTCTTAGAAGAACTCAATAATAAAGATATTGATCTAGTTGAAGATCAAAATGATGTATTGGATGATCTGATTTATTCAGAGGAACTGTTTGGTAATGAACCGACTGGAGATCAGTTTGGTAATGAACCAACTAAGCATGAATCGTCTGAGGAACAGTCTGTTAATGAACCGACTGAAGATCAGTTAGGTAATGAACCAACTGATCTGAGTATCTCATCATCTCAGACGTTATTATGTCATAAAAAACGTAGAGCTCCTCCTTCGTATTTAAGTGATTATTATGTATATCTTGTAGAGAAGCTATGCTATTTAGCAGATATTGACGAAATGTCTGACATATGATGAAGTTGTAAGCTCGCATAAATCGTCAGATTTGGTGAATGTTATGGATGAAGAACTTGAATCTATTGAAAAGAATAAAGTCTGTGAATTAGTAGATCTTCCTAATGATGGAAAACCCATTGGATGTAAATGAGTAATAAAGAAGAAGTGTAAAGCTGATGGATCAGTCAAGAAATTCAAAGCTAGATTGGTGGTGAAAGGTTTTTCCCAAAAGGAAAGAATAAATTAGTCAGAAACTTATTCGCTGGTTGCAAAGTTTGCATTAATTAGAATAATTTTAGTTGTCGCAGTATTCTATGACTTGGATATTTTTCAGATGAATGTGAAAATTGCTTTCCTGAATGGTGAGTTGAAGGAAACTATATATATAACTCAACCACAGGAGTATATCATTAAGAAAAAAGAAGACAAAGTGTACATGTTAAATAAATCGTTATACGGATTGAAACAATCACCTAGGCAGTGGTATTTTGCCTTTCATAAAGTAATTACAAATCTGAGGTTTGTTACAAACCAAATAGACCACTATGTATATGTGTGAAAAAGTGGGAGCCTTTTTTGTATCTTATCATTAGATGTCGATGACATCTTATTAACAGGAAATGATAATGACATGATATGTAAAACGAAGACTTGGTTGAACAAGAATTTCGAAATGAAGGATTGGGTGAAGCATCCTATACATTATGAATAAAGATTACTCGAGATAGAAACTCAAGAATTTAGAGTTTAAGTCAAGAACGTATATTGATTATATCTTGAAAAAAATTCGCATGCTAGACTACAAACGAATTGAGACTCTTATAGTTAAATGAGCAAACTTAAGCAGGAGTGATTGTCTAGAGAAGTATAACAAATTAAATATTCCTTATGCATAAGCTGTTGGTAATTTGATGTATTTAATGCTTTGTACTATACCAAACATAAACTTTCCTATCGGTCTGGTGAGTCGTTATCAAAGTAATCTGGATTGCCTCACTGGCAAGCTGTTAAAAAGATTTTTCGGCACATTAAAGAAATGAAATGATTGAAATTGTCCAACCAAACAGATAAGCTAACCTTAGTTGGCTATTCTCATGCGGATTTTACATGATGCAAAGACGATAGTAAGTCTACTTCTAGATATATATTTTTTTTTGGAGGTGAAGTGATAGCTTGGTCCTGTAAGAAATAGGGATGTGTTGCTCATGCACTCAGGAAGCAGAGTATGTAACATATAATGTTGCAACTACTTTTGCTATCTGGATAAATCGGTTCTTGAAATTAGATCTTGACCATGAACCGATTCAACTGTATTGTGATAATCAAGCAGCGATATCTTTTATGAAGAATGGAGCTGTTAGCTCAAAGAGTAAACATATAATGGTGAAATACCATTATGTTCATAAAATGATCGAGAAAAATGAAATCTTGGTTAATTATTTGCCTACTAATGATATGGTAGTTGATCCCTTAACTAAGGAAATATCTGAAGACTTGTTTTTAAAACATGTAGCCCATATGAGGCTAAGATATATTTGAAAGGTTGCGAAGGAAAAACCATTGAATGAAAAACCTCACTGTAAACATAGAATAAAGTTTACGTTACTATGGATAAACGAACTATAGAAAACTACATAACTAAGTAAATGAGAAAACACACAGATCGTGGAAGCAACTTGCGGTCTCATGGCCAAGTGGGAGATGTTGGATAGTGGTCATTGAGCCCAATCTAGATATTTCATAACTGCTAAGACGAGATTATCGTGGGAGCTGATCCTTCCCTAAAATCTCTCCCTCATCCAAACCGCATGTTGGGTAAAGGGGAAACCTAAGGGAATGTTCTATTTAAGCCCAACAGTTTTCAGTTTAGGGTTTACTTATCAACTATGTCACCTAGGTACGGGTACCGGTGTTGATATGGGTACGGGAAAATGGGTATGGGTACGAAATTTTTACAAATCTTGGTACGGTGGTACGGCTTTAATATTTATTTTTTTAATTAAAAAAATTGTAAAAAACTCGATAAAAGCATATGCAACACTGCAGGCAGCCCTCAGCCCACTTTCATCTTCATTTTTTCAATTAACAACATTAATGGTTTCTATCAATTTCATTCTATGCTATCAAAAGAAAGATGTTTTTACATCGTAGGCTCAGCAAAAAATGGAACGGACAATAAATTTTCCTTTCTGTGATTTTTGAAAACATCTTTCCAAAAAATGAACCGGCAGTAACTTCCCTTCCCCTTTCCCCTTCTATTCTTTCCCTCTCTTGCTGCTTCTTCTTTCCCCGCTCTCCTCCCTTGCTCTTTCCTCTCCTCGATGGAACGAAGAAACAGAGGCAAAGAGGAAAAACCGCATAAGAAGAGGGGAGAAGCAAAGACTACTGAAGGTAGAAGAGGGGAGAAGCAAAGACTACTGAAGGTAGCTCTTTTCTCTCCCCTCGCCCTTTCTTCTTCCCCTTTGCAAAGCTCGTCATTTCTTCTCCCCTCGTCCTTTCGTCATTTCTTTCTCCTCTTCTCCTCCTCCTTTCTTTTCCCGTTCTCCTCTGTTGCTCTTTCCTCTCCCCTTGTCCGCTCTTCTTTCCCCGCTCTCCTCCCTTGCACTTTCATCTTCCCTCGTCCTCTCTTCTTTCCCCGCTCTCCCCACTTGCTCTTTCCTCTCCCCTCGTCCTCTCTTCTTTCCCCGCTCTCCCCACTTGCTCTTTCCTCTCCCCTCGTCCTCTCTTCTTTCCCCGCTCTCCTCTCTTGCTCTTTCCTCTCCCCTCGTCTGCTCTTCTTTCCTCGCTCTCCTCCCTTACCACGTTAGGTTTTCACTTTTTTTTTGTTTGGATATGGTTTGGATCTGGTTTCAACTCGAAACCAAATCCAAACATACCACCATGTACCTGCGTATCGGTACAGGTACGCTGCCACGACCCAAATTTTGACACCAAATTTTTTTTTAATATAAATAATGGCAAAAGCAACATTGAGTCATGACCAAAACATAAAGAAATCCGATACTGTTTTATTTCAACAATAAAATACTTGGACCCAAACAAAAGTAACCACAAATCCCCAAAACCGACACAGTGTCCAGAATGTCAATGCCCGTCCATCACAAGACTGAGGTCGTCCTTCCATGAGCCATGATCTATCTAGGACTACCTGTAAAGATATAAAGAAGGGTCAGAATTCCTCTGAGTATGGAAAAATCTAGCCATCAATGAAACATGGCCTTACAAAATAATATTTGATTCTGTAAAATAAATGTCTTCAAATCTTAACACATATTACAGTTACAACTCATTAACACAAATGAGGTGTTTCAAAACCTTCAAAATTTTCGTAGACTTCTAACTGTGGTTCTTTGACAATGTCATGGTCATCGTGCCGAGCAGCAACAAAAATCCTCGTGGACACTCACGGGCAGAACATAACATCTCTTCACCAGGCGTTCCAACAAATCGAGGGTAACCTGTAGTGAAGCCTCCTGAGGTATCCCAGATCACCGCCACGATAACATGGTCCCTCTAGGAAACCGGGGTGAGGGACTAGAAGATGCCTCGCTCTCCTACAACAGCAGCAAAATCCCGGGCCCTTGTGCTGCTCAATACCCTGTGGACCCTCCAGTACAGACAGAGGAGTGTGCTACAACAGTGGGTTCACGCGCGCCACTAGCTCCCGGGACAAAACCAAATACTGGGCAAAATTACAAGCTCGCACTCGCATAAACCATTGCACACAGTCCACATTTCGCCTTTGAATTTCAAATGTGAGAGTTTCTCATCATTAGACATCGTCTATTACCTCTCCTAGGAACTGCCCTTAGGCTCAGTTTCTCAGACAAAAATAAGCCATTTTAAGTCTTAATTTAATGGCAACAAGGCAAAGTCAGACATGCATCTATACTTTGTATATCACGTTCAAAAATTTCACATAGTATATTGTAATCATCGTATACAACAAAAGATTTTCAAACCCTTATTCTGAAATTATAATTAAAACTAAGGGTACCAACAAGCAATAATACATCACAATTCATTTTTCTACTCAAAGTTTAAACAAATATATGAAAACCTGGGTGATTTCTAAGAACTCCGATGGTGCTATTTCGTACGAGACATTAGGCTCATGTTGAAAATAATTTTTACGAGCCCTTTTTCGTAAAAGATTTTCACAAAAATGTAGCGGCATGAATGCTTAAAAGTTATAACAGCTTTTTCGTAAATTTTGCTAATAAGGAGGACTAATTTTGAAAATTTCAAAATGAATGCAACGTTCGAGCCCTAACCCCCTTCTCATTTTCATGTTGGCTTTCTCTCTCTTCGTGAGCTCTCCTTCTTCTTCATCTCGTTCGTGTGGTGATGGAGCCTCCTTCCGTCTCCAACGAAAACAAACCAGAGAGGGAGATGACTCTGTCCCGTACGAGGTCTCCTTCCTCACCACCTGGTCTTGCCGACGGTGGCTTCCACCGTTTGAGAGGGATCTCGATAGATCCCTGCACCTTCAAGCGACCGAGAGGAAAAAGGGTCGTCGGGTCTTTCCTCCGTCCGGTGGCAACGGAAATAGAGAGCAAAGTGGGGAGCGCGGAACTCCTGGACTCGTCCTTAGTTTCTGTCAACAAGGATGAGTTGCAGGTAGGTTCCACCGGAAGCAAGTGGACCAGCCGAGAGCGACTGGTCTCTCACCTTATTTCCCCCTTCTCGAAGGCAGAAAACTGATGCTCTCATAAGCCACCCGTGTTAATGTTTTGACATCGCAAGAACACAAAGGGAAAAGAAAAAAAAAACGGCAAGCAATTAGCGACAACAAGGAGAAACAATCGGAATTCCGTCTCGCTAATGTATGCAAAAATGGACCCCTGCTGCCGACGCCTATGACAGAAGCAGGGGAGTCGAGAGTTTAACACTCTGCTAAGGGGAATGACTGAGCAGGGGTTTGCATCTAACCTTGGAGATATGGGGACATGGCCAAATCCCACGGTATCAATCATACCCCCTGTTACTTTTGCCACTATGTCATTACATTTTATCCATGCCTTACACTTCACATCTGTATCGAGCATGACTCCTAGAAAATCGGAGATAACTCAACTAGAAACACTGGATAACATATCAATATGCACCAGTGTGTACTAATACATAGATTCTCATGCATATTTGTCTATAAGCAATTAAAAATACAATGGCTTCATGCTACATTCACAACTGAATGTTTCCATACCTGTTAACCGAGATGAATTTCCAGCACCAACCCCTTTCCGCTTCTTGTTCCTTTCCAGCAGCCACCAGCACAAATGGGGATATCTCCTTCATGACTCATTGAGCCTCCTCCTTTATGAATGCAGTAAAGAAATGATCATTTTCTGAAACATGGAGTTAAATAAACCCTCTACCAGACCTCCCTCCTTGTCATTTGAGATTCGTTTTCAGTTTCTCACAACAAAATGGCCTTCAGTTTTCTTTCCCATTTCTTTAATTTTTTTCAGTTAGGAAATCCTTCATTTCTTTCTTTAATTGTTCTCTTTATAATAAAATTGACAGCTTTGAAAGAAAATGGAAAGAGACACGTCCTGGGTTTTACATACTCTGGTCAACCTAGCGTACCACGGTGACATAGCTTATCAATTGCTACCCTAAACTGGCGATGACTTGCAACTTCCGCTGCCACTTCTATTGCTCCAACATCTTACACTGCAGCTCTCTTTAACAACCTGGCCACCCTGCTTCCCTTCACAGAAAGTCGGGATTTCTAAGAGGGCATCCTTCAGGCAAGCACTGCACCAGCCCATACAAGTTTTTGAACTCATTGAACTTCATGTGTCCGGCTGCGTAAAGCTGGCTGGACAGATCGGCCGTCGCCGTTGAAGTGAGGTTGTTCATGAGGAATCCAAGTAGTGACTTGACGAGATTGGGGTTCCATACGTCGTTGGAATTTCACATATAGAACTTGTTAATGGTATGGACCACTCCAATGAAGTTGTGACCGAAGTAGCGAAGGAGGCAGTTGTCATACCATATTATCCATTAGGGTAGTAGTTGACCCGCTCCGTGGCCTCATCCGACGTGCAACTCGTGCAGTTCCTTGGGGAGATGTCGCCGCGGCAAAGGGCGTGGCCGTAGGCCAGGTCGGGGCTTTGGCCGGCGGTGGCAGTCGTGAAGCCGCTTCTGGACTCATTGGAGATGAGGGAGAAGAGGATGGTGTTCAAGTTTTGGTGGTAGGTGCTGTTGGTGGAAAAGCTTAAGAAGTTGAGCACATGAAGTACAGGTAAACAGCAGATTTGGCATTGCGAAATTGAGCTGAAGCTAGAAGCTACTACTAGAAGCAGAAGCAGAACGAGCTCCTGTCTGGCCATGGAAAACCGCTTTTCGGGTTACATGCAATGCAACATGCGTGGCGAAGGAAGAAAAAAGAGACTGTGTCGCATGCAACGGGTGTGCAGGGTTTGAAGTATTTTAAGAATTTTTTTAAGAAAATGTATATTTTAGAATTTTAGTGTTTTTATAATTTTTTTCGTTCTCTTAAAAAGTATATATTTTTTACTTTGTTCAGGCAATTTGGTTATTTCGCACAATTTAATTTTTGTCTACGCTCTTGTGTACGTAAGCAATTTCAGAGCAAAAAAAATCGAGATGTGTGCACAGGAGTAATCATGAGCAAGAAATGTGGACTTCCGACGGTTCAATGGCGTGATCCAGCCACCCCATTGACACAAGGCTGACGTAGTTTTCATTTTTTTAATTTCTAGAGCCCATCTTTAGTAATTTGAAAAACATTTTACATTTATAAATTGAAAACAATGAGCCAATTGCAATTATGCTTGCTTATTGCAAATATGCTGATGGGTTGAACAAACTGATGTGGTGGTGATATTATTTTTTTTTCGACTCTCCAAATCACATTGACTTCTCGAAAATAAAAAAATATATAAGTAAAAAAATTAACAATAAGGTTCAGCCTTACTTTTGCCATGTATCGTTTTTATATTTTAAGAGCTATTTGTTTCAATAAAATCTTATATATATACTCTTTTAAATGTTTAAGACAAAATAGTACTTTTTGCCAATTCATAAGCGATTCATTGAAATAGTGAATAGGCTAATTTACGAACTCAACAGTTTAGACAATTTGATAACCAGTCTCGTTTGAAATTCTAGGCTCCTTCTTGAGTTAACATTTTGGAATTGTTATTCCATCCTAAATGGTAAAATTGTGATTTTAGAATTTTTACATGTCTCTTTCTGACAAGTCATGATGATTTTAATTCATCAATTCTATTTTCTTTTTAATTTTATCAAGCACATCTTTTTCAACGTTGGAATCAAAATTTCAGATTATTGAGAACAAAAGAAAACTAGGACTAAAATTTTCATTCAATTACAGTTTGAAGTGGAATTTTGTTTAGACAGAGTTCATCGACCCAGTCCTTAAAGATGGTTCTACTTCAACAAGTGATCAAATGCTAAGGTGTTTGCATATTGCCTTTCTTTGCATTCAAGAAGATCCTGCAACCAGGCCATCCATGCCCACGGTAGTTCTCATGCTTGGGAACAATTCTTTGGACCTTCCCTTGCCCAAACAACCTGCACTTATTGTGGAAAAAATTGCACGATCAAGCCTACCTCGTTATTCTGTTATTTGGTCTATTGCTTCTAAAAGCACGATAGAGTGAAAGCAACGAAAGTTGCAACCAGAATGTACGTGAACATGGAAGACATTCTGCCAGCGTACGCAAATCATGCATTGGAAAAGTAAACATATGCCTAATGGATTTTATCAGATTTGTAATACTTCAGATTTCAAGTCTCCAACTGGAAGAGAAACAGATCTCCCTTGGGTTAATCAACAGATCTTAATATTGCCCACCATATGAAATAAGTAATGCTTTGAGCAACATCATATGCCAAATGAACCAACCTTCTTGTGCTCAAGCTCATCTCTTATAGTAATTAGCCAAGAAAAATTCAAGCCCGTGACAATCTTAACTAGTACAGATGGACTACTAAAAGGCTCATTTTCAAGAAACATGCATCTCTAAGCTTAATTCCAGAGACTCAAAGTTTATAAATCAAAGACCAAAGTTTAGTGGCTGTCTGGATGATACTTCAGAACCTGGTTTTGGAGGCGAATCCTGGTTTTGTCTCCAAAACCAAGTTTTGTGAGTGTTTGAATTGCGAACAATCACCGATCAACGTTTGGTGATTCACCAAACGTTCCAGGTTTTTCATCCAAAATCGAGTTTTGGTGTTGGAGAAAGTTAACAAAAAATTGAAAGAAAGAAAAGTTGAACGCGAACTCTGCAGATGATGGGAATCCAGTAGGATGAAGGGGGAGGCCGGCTGGAGCGATCCCCTCCAAAATATATTGAGGTCAAAATAAATGAACGCATCGCAATGCAGCAGAGGAACCCGGGGGTTCAAATCCAGAAAAACTTACAAGAAGGGGCCGGCTCTGTTGAGGCAATGATTCAGCTCACAAAAAACGCAAATAAAAATGCGAGAAAGAAGTCAGTCGTTTAAAACTTAAGAAAATACGTTTTTTTTTAAAATAAATGCCGAAACATTATTTTCACATTCTTTTTTATTTCAAGTGTTTTTTTCATGTTTTTAATGTCAAACTGCTTGATTGCATTTTTAAAAATGTTTATTTGTTTACTTTATATTATTATTTTCTTTTTTATTTTATTTTTCCTTAATTTTTAAGATTTTTAGCTTTTTAAATTTACCACACCGAGAAAAAAGAAAGGAAATGTGAATTAGCGGACCAGAGGCGACACACCTGATCTCTGGAACCTCACCGACCGTGGGGTGGGGTAGAACCCGGACGCCGCCTTTGCCGCGGTCGCCGGAAAATCCCCCACATTGTCCATATCTACCGACACAGATAACAGTGGAAGCCATATTCATCCACATTTTTTCTCATCCGTTCCAATATTCAAGTAATTCTTGATGTTGTAAATCATGTTGTCTGTAAATATGCAATTGACACGAAGAATTAATACTATAAAAATTGAGAGTAGTCTATTGATTTTATAGTTTCAATCGTCAATGCCCATCCTCGATGCTTGTTGAGTATTTGAAGGCTTCCTATCTATAATTTTCTAGTTGGAAAAGAATTTCCAGTATTTTGTTTATGTTCATCTTTTCATAAGTCCACGCATTTTCAAACTTACTGGTTAGACCACATAACTTTTTACTGCAGATGAAAACCCCCTTTTATATAATTTTCTCTTATTTTCCTTAAATATATATATAATTGCAATAATCATATTTTTTTATTGTGTATAATTGTCATATAACTGCCATTAGTATTCAGCTGAGCCTGTTCTCTACAGCACCCTCAAAAACCAAGTTTCTGTTTGGATAACAAAAACCAGGTTTTGAGAAAATGAAAACCTAGTTTTTGTCTTGCCATTCAAATATGCAAACCAGGTTTTCAAAAGAACAAGATTTTTATAAGGTGTCATCCCAACGCCCGTTAACATGCACCTGAGACCCATAAATACAAAGAGTCGTGTATCAATGAAGGTTGAAGGTGTGAACTCGTTGGGTCCACCTAAGTTAGTTTAATTACATAATGGTGCATTATAATTTAATTAATTGATTGATGACACATTAACACCCTTAAAACTAACTTTCTTTTCAAGAATTTAAAATTACGTCACCAGAACAGGAGGCTGAGCCAGAATTTTTGCATTGAGGGGCCCAAATTCTTGAAAGCCATATGCTTGACTGTGCCACACTTGGTTGCTTCTTTGAGCTCCACAAATTATAATTGCTACCAATAAATGTACTGATGTTGAGCACCTAGTAGGAGTGCAGCCTGCATAGTTTGCATAAAATGTTCATGACAGAACAGTTTTAACCCATGTTCAAAGGTACCTTTGATTTTTCATAAAATGCATTGACAAGTTGAAAATGACTAACTGTACGAGCCTGCATGATTTGACTTACAACATTAACAATAAAAGAAGTCTCAGGTCATGAGCTTCCAACCATGCTTCCGTAATTGTTTACATCTGGAAAAGGAGCCAAGTTGGACTCGGCAAGGGTCTTTTTTTTTGTGGCATTGGATTATTCATTAGCTTTGAGTCCATCATCTTCAATCGTGAAAGCAAATCCTATTCATATTTTTGTTGGTTAAGGAACATTCCGGTGTCATCTTGATCAAGTTGAATTCCTAAGAAATATTGGAGCTGCCCCATATCCTTAATTGCAAAGCATGTTTCCAGAGTTGTCACTAATGAACTTAGTAAGGTTGGATAACTACCTGTTCAAATGAGATTATCAACATATATGAGCAGAATCATAACCTTCTCTTGATTGTCTCCGCACAAACAAAGAGGGATCCTCAACAGTGCTGCAACTCTGATACCATAATGAATTTTGAGGCTGGAAGAATAATAAATTATGAAAATTGAAAATGAGAAAAAACACCTAGTTCGATTTCTACATGTCACTTTTATTTCTTTGGTCTTGTAAACTTCTGCATGTGTGCTGCCATGTCACTTTTATTTCCTTGGTCTTGTAAACTTCTGCATGTGTGCTGCCATGTCACTTTTATTTCCTTGGTCTTGTAAACTTCTGCATGTGTGCTGCCATGGTTGACTTTGCTATGAGATCATGCTGTTCCAATAACATGTCAATTCCTCTATTAATTTTTTTGAATGGGGAATTTATTATGTACTATTGTGTGGCATGAAGACATGCAACAAGGCACTGGCCGTCAAATTGTGTTTAACATTAAATTTCTTGGGTTCAGAAGTATATGAGATCGTTATATACCTATACAACACAATTAATTGCCTGATGTCATAGCCAGCACATTGAATGATATACAGCAGAAGAGGACATCTATGACCTTGTTAGTGAGTGAATTGATAAAATATGACTGGGAAGCCCAATGGGCAAATTAGAGTTGGAATTCTGAAAGGAGGCTTCTGAAAGTTGCTCGATGATTTGGTCGTCAGAAATGGACGTCACAAGATTAATTATTACAAGAAGATTAATTAAATTTTTTGGTCCAGGCCTGAATTTCAACTGTTCAGATGCTGCGTACATGGAGGCTTGGAGGATGTTGAGCAGAGAACATATAAGAAGGGAGGAAGAAACAACCAACTCAAATTTCCTTCCTCCTCCATTGTTTCCCAATTGTACCCAGAAGAATTCTAGCATTGATTGCACAGTGGTGAGGCAATGTGGAGAAAAAGGTGAGGCAATGTGGAGAAAAAGCTGCAGCCTCAATTTCTTAATTGTCTTTCTCCTTCCTCTGAGGCTAGTCAACAAGGCTGAGAGCCCCTATTGGTCTTGCACCGGCAGTTCAAACTGTAACACCCGAGAAGTTTAGTTTCGTAGCGAAGATTGTGAGAAATCTTCAAGGGCTTTTAAAGGGAGGCTTTAATGAGATGATTGTCCTGGTTCCTAGCCTTTTTAAGATTGGAACCGAAACTGCTAGAGAGCGGGTTGGGATCCGTCAAACCAGGGGCCCGAGCCCGGGAGTGGGTCGGGTTGTTATAGTGGTATCAGAACCGGTTCAACACTCGGACCTGGGGTCCCACACGAGCGGACGCGTGTACCTTAAAAGGGGTGGATTGTAACACACCAAAAGTTTAGTCTCGTATCAAAGATTGTGAGGGATCTTCAAGGGCTTTTAAAGGGAAGATGATTGTCCTGGTTCCTAGCCTTTTTAAGATTGGAACTGAAACTGCTAGAGGGCGGGTTGGGATCCGTCGAACCAGGGGCCCGAGCCCGAGAGTGGGTCAGGTTGTTATACAAACCACGCGCCGAGCAGCACCTTCGGCCATAACCTGCAGTAAGCGCTAGCCTCTCTAGTGGCCAACATTTCTGTCACTGGCTTTTACAATGCCACCGTGGGCAACAGCCCTGACCACGTCATTGCCATTTTCCAATGTCGAGGTGGCATCGATGTCGAAGCTTGCCAGGTCTGTGTCTCTGATGCAGCCTTCCAGGTCACCCTGCGGTGCCCCAGCAACAGATCAGCTGTTATTATCTTCCCAATCTGCATCGTCTACTTCCATGACGGCAACTTCACCGTGCGTCAAGCATTTATGCATTTATCCACCCAGAGCCCTCGGGACATCTCTGACCAACAAAGGTTCAAGCCCATGCTCCCCCTCTTCTTCTACAAGCTGCTTGTTTCAGCCACCACCAATCCCTCGGGCTGCTTGTTCTGGGGTGACTGTTCAAGAGAGCCCACTTTGAATTACAAGATTGAATTGCTAATTAAGATTGAAATTAATATTGCCTTTAATATTCAATCAATCTTTCAGAAAGTAACCACCCTCTGGGCTAAGGGAAAACCTATAAGGCAGCACGATACATGTCCAGCTATTCTTTGATCTTGGGTAACATGTTGATTGCCCTAAATCAGAGCTTCATACAAGCAAACCCATAAACATACTTATTCCTCTTCATCTCTATCTGCTTCAAATGCTGCTTCTTGAGCGAGATGCCATGTGAGAATCTGCTGCGCAAGCGAAGGGCTGAACATAGGTGACGTTTTACTGCTGTAAATCCATCAGTCAGAGCCTTACTTGTTGAACTCCAGTAAGTGAAATTCGACTACTGTGGTGCCTGAGCAGGTGCCTGAGCAGATTATACTACCTGTGAATGCATGTGTGTCGTCTGTGCATCATGCCTGCATTCTTTTCAGATCTATTTTCCAAAAATAAAGCATGCTAGACTAAACTGAGTTGAAGCATGATAGTCATGATTGGGTTTGGAATTCTCTGTTTTCTATAGAATGTCGTCTTTTTTTTTCTCTTTGTGTCTGCGAGAGACCAGAGAACGACAGAGAGCAGAACTTGCTCTGCTCGATAAACAAGAGAATACTAAGGGAAAGAGGGAAGAATAAGGGACTTTACATGGAGAAATTAACTCTGCTCCCTCTTCCGTTGGACCCCAAATGACTGGTTTCTTAATCCTCGACCTCTCTGCTCCAGCCTCCTTCTGCCGACTAGCGTTCTGTTTCTTCATTGCCTTCCCTGTACAGGGACACACAGGTCAGTCTATGCGAGCAGACACGCAAGAACACGGACTACACGCAAGCACACGGACTACCCCGTTCGGTTATCTCTTCTAGCAGAGACCCAAAAACCCTAGCAGAAGTATGAGAGTTGCTTCAGTCTGTGCGGCCAAAGACCCTCTTTCGCACCTTTTGTTTTGCCCATCAAGGACCTTGCCCGGAACGGTTCCCGGGTACTCGACTATCATATCCCCGCTTCCCTCGAAGTAGTTCGCGTAGTTCAGGAGATGCGGCTCTCCTTGCTCCTTGCTGTATGGAGCTAGCGCGCCCAAGAGGTGCTTGATCATCATGTCCTTTTGTGGAACAAGCTCCGGCGGGTTGTTCTGAATGTACCTCGACTCCCCAATGAGGTTAGAGAGAAGGGTGACGAATGACTCCCCATCGAGCACGCCCAACTCCTCTTTCAGAGACCCACCCTTTTGTCCTTTGACAAAGAGGAAAGGATGAACTCTCTGGTCGGGAGACGCGGAGGAGATTGCCCAATTTCAATCTGAACTGGTTGCAGGAGGGACGAAATCGCTGAAGTGGAGTTGTGAGAAGGCCTCAGGTGTTCTCTGCTCTCGTCAGCGGAAGCTTCACCTGGCTCTCTCGCCTGAAGACCTCTTCTTATTCCTCATGGTGGCGGTGGAAAGGAACGAGCAGAGGCGGCGCCAGAGGCGCGGCGGGAGAATACTAGCAAAGGCAGAGGTTTGGCGAGAGAGAGACGAGAGGATAGAGAAATCGTGCAAAAAAATGAGGAAGGAAAACGGTCGAACTGAATTTATACTCAAAATCCAAAATTATGAAATTAGTCCACTTTTTTGTCAATTTTTTAAAAGGCTATCAAATTTATGGAAAATTAAAACCGGCTTTTGCTGAAAATTTTTTCGAAGCTTGCGAAAGTTAATTTCAGAGTTATTATAAATTGCTGTAAAAGGATTCTGAAAATTTGTTATGCAATTTCGGTGAAAAACCGAGATATTATGTACAATTTCAGATAGATACCTTCAATCTGATTGAAAATTATAGAAAAAAGGTTTTAAAAATAACTTGAATATGATGAAAAGGAATATCTAAAATTTAATATTGAGTTTTCACATGTGATAGTTTAGAATGCTATTGAAGATCTCTTGATGTGTTATTTGTTTTTGTTACTTTTCATGTATTATTGTTTTATATTTGTTATAAAAATTAATTTAGAAATGACTTCAAGAATGGAAGCCTTAGAATTGACTAAGACCGAAAAACCAAATGGTTAACAACATATATGCCTATGCAATTTTGTTATTATGTGGGTGCATGACTCCATGATGGTTTAGACCTTGTGTTTCTAACTAACTAAAATCTTATTTGGATATGGATATTATATTGAAACATATTCATGTTGAATTTGATTTTGGATCCTCTTTATTTGTTTAGATATATAACAATTCTATTAGTGACATCATTATGTTTGGATTCAAATTGGTATGATCTGAATCTAGATAACCATCTGAATTGGTGCTTTGGATCTAATTGTTACATAAGATTCATATTTGTATTCAGTTGAGATCATGACATATTCATATCTGAATTGGTTTTGGAACTAATTGTTACACAAGATTCATATTTGTATTCAGTTGAGATCATGACATATTCATATCTGAATTGGTTTAGATATTGGTTAAAAATCTGTATCCTAATTATGTTGGTTCAAATATATGTTATTATACTTGCCTTACAGATATTCATCCGTCATTTTGGTTCCATGTTGATATTATGCATGACCAAAATTTTATTTTATGTATCCATTAGTTGTTGAATTTTGGATCTCACAGTAAACGTTGTATTTTTTGGAGATTTGACTCGTTTATACCTTTTGCACAAAATCAAGATCTTGTTTGTACTAGATCTAAACATATTGCGATATGCATTGATTTTTAGATCAAATGACTTTACGAGTTGTACATTTTCTATAAGGCCCACGATTTTCTTTCCTTTTTTTAATTATTGAAAACGTTAATATGGGGATAAATTATAAATGGTAGATTAAATGATTGTTAAAAATAGCTGAAACTGTTAACTATATCATTAAGGGGGAGGTTATGAAAAGAAATGAATGGGTTGCAAGTATATACCTGGCTGCTTGTAGTAAGTGAAATTAGTAGTAAGTGAAATTATTAAAGGAAACGAGAGATGATTGAGGGCAACTGAGAAGCCTTCCTCAAAAATCTTGTATGGGGGTGGTGCTGGCCATATATTGGCCTTATTTGACCCCATATTGCAACATTTTAGATTCCAATTCCTGCAGCCATAGTGATTAGGGTTCTAGCAACTAGAAATTAGGGAAAAATGAGAGCTAACCCATGTTTTCCTGTGTTTTGGGGTGAAGATCTAGAGCAAAGCGTGACTGGTTTACGTGCTTCTCATCCGCATCTTGGAGGATCAAAGGAGCGAAGGAACAATGGGTTGAAACGGGGGACTGCAGAGTTGGAGTGACAGCCCTACAAGGCAACGGAATCAGCTACAACCTAGAGCAATAAGGTATGAGAATGTTCGGTTATGAGTGCAGCATGTAGCCCTTGTACCTTTGTGGCTTAGATATGTATATATATGTGCATGTTATAGTACTAGATCTATGTGTTTACCTGCCTATATATGAATTGATCTATGAAGTATGTCAGGCTGGAGACAATTCCTAGCCCTAGGACCATGCTATCTATCCACAAGATTCATACTAAAAGAAAATCCAAGGAGACCACGTGCTGGTGCATGAACACTTGCAGTACTTATATAAATCATTTAGTTTTCCTCTATGACAAATGAAATATGTAGTGAGGTAAGGAGACTTATCTAGGCAGCAAGCCTAGGAATGAACTTAAGCTTCCAGCGAACGGCGTTGTCAGCTCCGGTGTCGGAAGATGTCGAGTAAGGGCGTGTTGGATTCACCGCTTCTGGAGATTCTGCCTGTAAAATTTCATAATTTTTGGAGCAGCCGATAAAAAGATATTGATTTTTGAATGACTGCGTGTTGCTGGAGTGCTTTCTACGATGGAAGATTCGAAACTACGTCGGATTCCAGCGACCGGCACTGTCAACTCTTGTGTCGAAAACTATCGAATAAGGACTCATTGGATTCATCTGCTTCTAAATATTATTTTTGTAAAATTTCATAATTTTTGGGTGAGCGGTTGCGGAGATATGGATTTTTGATTGACCGCCTATCACAGGAATACTTCCCTGTGAAACAAGAAACTGAACCAGATTCCGGCGACTGGCGCTGTCAGCTCCGGTGTCGGAAATATTGAGTAAGGGCTTGTTGGATTCATCAGCTTCTAAAGATTACTTCTACAAAATTTCATAATTTTTGGATAAGCGGTTGAGGAGATACAAATTTTTGAATGACTACCTGTTGCTAAAGTGCTTTCCATGACAGCTGAAGAACCAGCAACTTCTGGCAACTGGCGTTGCCAGCTCTGATGTCAAGTAAGGGCTCATTGGAATTGTCTGCCTCTGAAGATTCTACCAGTACATTTTAAGAAAATCCAATGAAAAGATATGAATTTTTGAGTGACTACCTCTCGCTGGAGTGCTTTCTGCCATGGTTGAAGAACCAGCGGCAGAACAGTTGTATCCTGTGTTATCCTCGTCAAATTCAGCTGGTGAGCAGGTTTGAGGATTTGATCCTAAGTCCCTTGGGGTCCCTCAGACCAAATTTCGAAACATTTGGAGCTGTGGGTGAAGTTTGGCGAATTTTACAAGAGTCGCTACCCTACATTGAGAGTCCTAAATTTACGACGGTTGATGGCAGACACAAGAATGGTGGAGATTAACCAATGTATATTGTATAAAAATATATAAATATATATATATACACAGATATGAGGTGTATTTGATACCAGTGGATACGCATAGTCATGAATTGATAACGGACATTAAATAAATAAGAAGTTGATTATTGATACCTGACACATATGTTAAAGTTGTTATCCCTAGTTTTTGGGAGTTGGAAGTGGCCAGATCATGAGAGTGGAGCCCAAGGTTGGCTTTAGTGGAAACTACTAAACTTTCTCTAGTAATGGTAAACCCCACATTGAATGCATATGTCATGAGAGTGGAGCCCAAGGTTGGCTTTAGTGGAATTGACTAAACTTTCTCTAGTAATGGTAAACCCCACATTGAATGCATAGATGAAACGTGGACTATGTTTTATGCAATGGTACATCCGAGTGCGAGTATGAGTTTTGGTCCAGTGGTTGGTTCCGTCCCGGGAGGTAGTGGTGTGCATGAGCTTACTGCAGTCGCACACTTCTCCGTTCGCACTGAATGGCCCATAGGGTATTGGGCAGCACAAGGGTCCGTGATTTTGTTATGCTTTTGATTGGAGAGCGAGGTGTCTCCTGGTCCCTCGACCCGGGTGCCTAGAGGGGCCGGTCCATCACTTCAGGTAGCACCGGTGGTTCGACCTTGCTACTGCAGCGGCGATCTGGGATATCTCATGAGCCTTCACTACAGGTTACCCTCGATCAGTTGGATCGTCTGGTGAAGATATGTTCTGTGCTACCTCTGAGTTGTGCCCACAGGGTTCTCTGCTGTTGGCTCGTCACAATGACCATGACCATTGTTATGATAGACCACCGTTGGAATTCTATGAATATTTGGAGGTTACGTACACCTCGTTCATGATAATCTAACAAAATTCTAAGGTGCATTAAGGATTGATGACTTATGGATGTTGGCCATAGAGTCGTCTTATGAATTTGTTTGGCATGGTTATATATTTACTTTGTCGGACTATGTTTTACTCATGGCTGAATATTTTCATACTCAGAGGAAATCTGACCCTTCTTCATATCTCTACAGGGAGTTCTTGAGTGATCGTTGCTACAGGATTGACGTCCTCAGACCTTGTGATGGACTGGCATTGGCAATCTAGACACTATGTCGAGTCTGAGATTTGTGGATACTTTAATTGTTTGGTCTAAATGTTTTTTGTTGAGTCAAAGAGGGTGTCTCCTAAAACAATGTTAGATGTTTGATTGGCATTTGATTTGTTTTTTGTTTTGGTCATTGCTCATGTTTTTTTGGAGTAAGACTCATGTTGCTTCCGCTATTATTTATTAAAAAGAAAAAAAAATTGGTGTCAAAACTTGGGTCATGATAATTTCTAAGTGAGTAGCAATAGAGTGCTAAGAGATGACTTTCTTTTGCTCTTTATGAAAGAATATCCTAAGACAAAGATTACATTATTGTATGTTTAACATAGTTAAAAGGAATGATTATATTACTGTATGTTAAGAGGTGTAAATCAACACTCTTAAACATGATGAGATCCATATGACATTGTGCACGGTTCATGATAGATTTGGATCCAAGCTAACCTGTTTGGATCATTGGCTCCAAATACCCACACTTACATTGAATCCAATATATCATCATGTTTGTCCTTTTGCCTGCAGTTGTAAGGTAATACTCTTAAGCATGATAAAAGTTATATTAATGAAATATTTTATTTGAAGATCTATTGTACTAAAAGTTCTAGTACATAAAAATTTTATTTGCTCTTATTAGAGATGACTACGGGTATGAATTTAGATTTGCACCATATTAAAAGTAAGAAAAGGAAAAATCTTTGGTGGTGACTTAAGAGAACTAGATTGCCTTTTGGGACGAGATATTTGTTATCTTTTCTTATTGTTGTGTTTGGATCTATATTGATATGATCCGAATTTCAATATTTGAACTGATGAAATCCACATTACATAAAGTTTAGCTTCAGATCTAAATTGACTTGTTATGGATAGGTGGGAAAAATTCATATCTTGTTTGCTTTAGTTCTAATATAAGTTATCATGTTTGCCTTTGGATCTAATCAGATTGTAATCTTTGTTGCTCTTCTAGATTCAAATATCATTCTAAAGAACTATTGAATAAAGCTTCATTTGCTTCTCTTTCTTAGGAAAATAAATTTGTTTTAATGCATGCTCAAGAGATGTAATATAACACTCTTGAACTAAAATTCATATTGGCAAGAATGCATTTATTTGAAGCTTTATAGCACTAAAGTGCTAGTACATGATAACTTGATTTTCTAAATAGAGAAATGAGTTAGCATTGATCCAAATATGGTTGTTGAATTGTATTGTATAATATTTCTATGAAAATCATGTGCTTTAAATTCATATTAGTTGTACTGTGGACATTACTAGTCTGGATCTATGCTAATATAATATGGATCTTAAAATTCATGTAGCTTTTGGAATTGGATCTATTGATTGTTTGAGATCCACCTTACATGCAGCTTTGATTCAGATTTGAATATATATTTGGATATATGGTTAAACATCTATATCTTGTTTGTATTAGATCCAAACATGTTAAGTTATGCGGTTATTTGTGGATCCAAATATGTTAGTATGCTACTAAGCAAGTTCTTGTCTGAGAATGAATTTGATTTCAATATTTGTCATGAGGTGTAAGATAACACCCGTGAATATAATAAGATCTACACTAACTAGATCCATATTGATATCTTTAGAGATATATAATGCATGTTAAGTTTATATCTAGAAGTTGAATAACATGTGACTAAATGCATATGTATTGAATACCCAAATGAAGGTAGGGTATATGATGTTTTATGCATGAGATTGAGGTGTTCAAATAATAACACCGAAGACAATGATCCAGTGGGAGATCATAATCGATCTAATGGATGATATGATTTATTCAAAAGGTCAGTCTGGCAATGAACTGACTGGAGAATAGTTTGGTAATGAACCAACTGAACATGATTCGTCTAAGGATTAGTCTGGTAATAAACTAACTGAAGAACAATTTGGTAATGAACCAAGTGAGCATGATTCATATGAAGATCAGTCTGATAATGAACCGACTGGGCATTAAGTCCATTGATCATCTTGTGTATTGATTTATGGATCAATTAGGGAAATAACCAACTGAGTATAATTTTCTATTCTTCAGACATTGATAATAGTCGCGAAAGTGAATAACTCCTACATGCATTTGTCGGTGGAGCTATGTATTGACCTTGATGAGTTAAATGAAATTCTTTTCTATAAGTGGGTATATTAATGAAAACTGTACAAGAAGAAAAGTGCTTGAATGAGCGAGTATGAGCTAATTCCTCATTCTGTTAAATAGTCATAATAAAAATTAGGCATTGCTAATCAAATTGATGACTATGTAAATATTTGAAAAGTGGGAGCAGACTTAAATATACCATTTGCTATGTTGGAAAACAAATAAGTGTTTTGTTATATAATTATGTATTGCATGAATTTAGAATGAAAGTTTTGGAACTCTTGTTGTTCAAATAGTTAAGTAATTGTGGAAAACAATAAAAGGAAAATATATCATTTACTCTCACTGTATACTAGTTTGTGTGTTGGACTTGATACAAGCTTTACAATTTGACTTGTCATTATACACTGAAAAAGTCTAGGTTGGCATTATTTTATGGCAGTTAAGTGTTTTCAGATATATTTGAAAGGTTGTGATGGAAAATCATTGAATGGAAAACTTCGTTACAAACCTTGAACAAAATTCAAGTTACGATGAACAAACTAATAAGAAAAACCACATAACTAAAAGATAAGAAAACCTACACATAGTGGAACCAAACTGGCGGTCTCATGGCCAAGTAGAAAATGTTGGATAGTATTCCTGAGCCCTATCCTTCACCTCGTAACAGCAAGGGGGCCCACTTGCAGTTACAAAATTAAATTGCAAAACTGTTTTCATTATTTAAGATTGAAATTAATATTGCCTTTAATATTCAATCAATCTCTCATAGAAAGTAACCGCTTGTTGGGTTAAGGGAAAAGCTATGAGGCAACACTATATATGCCCAACTATTCTTTGATCTTGGATAACATGTTGATCACCCTAAATCGGAGCCTCATAGAAGCAAACCCGTAAACATACTTCTTCCTCTTCTTCTCTATCTGTTTCATATGCTGCTTTTTGAGCGAGATGTCATGTGAGAATCTGTTGTGCAAGTGAAGGGCTGAACATAGGTAACGTTCTGCCGCTGTAAATCCATCAGCGACAAGTTCAAGTACACCCGAAACTTTGACTATCTATGGCATTGCTCAGTGCGTTCAGTCAATGTCCCCAAGGCGCTGCAGATCTTGCTTAGAGATTGCCTTTGGCCAAATTCTTAGGGATGATGGCGGTTCCATGGGTGTTTTAGTTTTGTCACGACCCAAGTTTTTGACACCAATTTTTTTATTATAATAATAACGAAAGCAACATTGAGTCATGACCAAAACCAAATCAAATATACTGTATTAAAAAGACATTGATTTATTTCAACAATAAATCACTTGGACTTAGTCAACAAATGTAACCACAAAGCCCAAAACCGACGCAGTGTCCAGATTACCAATGTCCATCCATCACAAGACTGAGGATGTCGATCAAGTAGCCACAAACTTTCAAGAACTACATGTAGAGATAGAAGGAAGGGTCAAAATTCTTCTAAGTATGGAAGAATCTAGCCATGAATGGAACATGACCCAACAAAGTAATATTTGATCTCGTCAAACAAATACGTACGAGACCTTATGGTCAACAGCTATAAGTCCCCAAATCTTAATGCACATTAGAGTTACGTCTCATTATAAAAAACGAGGTGTACATAACCTCCAAATATTCGTCGACTTCCAACCGTGGTCTATTATAATAATGTCATGGTCATTGTGCTAGGCAACAACAGAAAACCCCGTGGAAACAACTCACAGGTAACAAAGAACATATCTTCACCAGGAGATCCAACCACATCGAGGGTAACCTGTAGTGAAGCCTCCTGAGATATGCCAAATCATCGCTGCAGCAGCAAGGTCCAACCACCGGTGTTACCCGAAGTGGTAGACCAGCCCCTCTAGGCACTTGGGCTGAGGAACCAGGAGACACCTCGTTTTCCAACAAAAACAAAACAAAATCCCAAACCCTTGTGCCGCCCAATACCTTGTGGGCCCTCCTCCAGTGCAGACGGAGAAGTGTGCGGCTACAGTGAGGTCACGTGCACCACTACCTCCTGGGACGGAGCCAACCACTGGGCAGAAACTGATAGCCATACTCGCATGTACCGTTGCATACACAATCCACGTTTCATCTACGCATTCAAAAGTGAAGATTTATCGTTACTAGACAATCTATTACCTCTCACGGAAACCGACCTTAGCCTGGTTTCCAAGACAAAACCAATAAGGCATTTTCTAACTTCATTAAATGGCAATAGAGCAAAGTCGAATAGACATGAAACAACACAAGGAGTAATATAATATAATCATCCTTCAGAAGCAAGAGAATTATATTTTAAATTCTTAGAAGGTGACTTTCGTCCTCTAATTTTTTACTTTATTTTCAGAACCCTTTGTTTGAAATTTTAAACAAAACTAAGGGCATCAAGCAGCAAGAAAACATAACATTTCATTTTTACATTCAAATTACAAACAAATTTATAAAAACCCCCTTTTAGCAATTTTTAAGAACTTGGAGGGTACTACTTTGCACTTTCGTATGAAATCTCCTGTTTTTGCTGAAATTAACTTTTCCAAGCATCTTTCTGAAAAAAGCTTTTAGCAAAAACATTGCGGTGTGAATTTATAAAAATTATAACAGCTTTTTTTAGAAATTCTCTAATAATATGGATCCTTTCTGAAATTTTTGAAATGGATACAAATTCGATCAAACCCTAGCCCTCTTCTCATTTTCTCGCTGGGTTTTCTCTCTCCTCTCTAGAGCCCTTCCTCGTCTTCTTGTTTCGCCCGACGGTGGCTTCCACCAACCTTCAACAACCAAAACCAGAGAAAAACGGGGCCAGAGGGAGAGATCGTCTTCCTCCCGCGAGCTCTGACGCTAGGGTTCCATGCCACTGTGCCACCGACCGACCGACGCCTCCAACCACCGCCGCCTCTTCCCCTGCTCTCATTCATTCAGCACTGTCATTTTGCTGCGACGGGGATGAACCACAAGCCAAGAGGAACGGCAGGAGGAGGACGATGTGTTCCACCTTTACCCAAGTCGCCTCTCTGCCACCAGCGTGAGGAAGATGGCTGGTTTTCTAGTCGATCGGGTGACGGCTTCTACTCGTTGGTAAAAACCTATCATCTTTCCTTCCTTCCCTCAGATTTGGGTGTTGATTTTAAGCTTACTGTATGTCGAGCAGAGTCGGCCTTGCCCTCTGCCGGTGACAGTCTGGATTGCTCTTTTTTTTTTCTGTAGTTGGTTTGAATTCTCTAACACAACTCTTATTTCATATATGCATGCTCTGTTCTAGGGTTGACTCTAGTCTCGGTTTTCTCACAAATAGAATAACAAAAGAAAATAAGGAGAATCAACTTTAATATAGGCACCAGAGAGTTTCAACACCCATCCAAGACTAACATGCTTCACACTTCAAATCAGAATCTAGCATGCTTTATACCTAAGAAATCAGAGATACTAGAACCAAGAGCATGAAGTCTCATTCCAACATACAACACCTCACACGTCTATTTCTATCTAGGCATGTAAATACATAAATTCACATGCATATCTATCTCTAAGCAATAAAAAGTACAAGGGCTTCATGATACATTCATAGCCGAATATTTCCATACCTTTCAAATCGGAGATAAATTCCCGTCAGCCACCTCTATGCCTCTGGTTCTTTCCCAGCAGCCACCAACTTCGATCTTCTCCAAGAAGAAAGCAGAAATGAGGACCTTTCTCTCACTTTCTCTCTCTTTCTCTCAATTTCTCTGTTGTTGGACGTTCACCTCTATGGCTGCAGCAAAAAGAGTGATTATTTGTTGTAAAACAGGGTTAAATAGACCCCTTTTCAATCCTCCCAAAACTGGCATACGAGTTTTGCAATCTCTTTCTCAAGGAAAGAAAATGACCTGTCCGTTTTCTTTCTCCTTTCCTTTAATATTTTCAGTTAGTAAATCATTCATTTCTTTCTATAACTGTTCTTTTTATGATGAGATTGACAGTTTCAATTATATTTAACAGCCCTTTAAATCTACCGTTTATAATTCCTTCCCATATTAATGTTTTCCATAATTAAGGAAAAAGAAAGAAAATCATGGGCCTTACAAGTTTACCATAACGTCAAGTGCATTCTAAAATTCAGAACCTTTCCCATTTTCGTCCCCCCACCCCACAAGATTGCTCCTAGCAGAGCCATTTCCGTCTCTTCTAATTGCTCCCCAACAGCATCTAGCAACAAGGTTGGCAGCCCCCTTCACAGAAACCTCAAGGCTCTTTTCTCTTATTTTAGAGTGTGTGCACCTCTCTCGGGCTTCTACAGTTATACTGTGGGACTAGGCTCCAGCCAAGTCTATGGCCAAGCCTTGTGCCGAGACGACATCCCTGATGACGTTTGTTGGGAGTGCATTGCCCTGGCTTCTTCCAAAATCCAAGAATTATGCCCTAATAGTAGAAGGGGAATCATATGGCTCGACCACTGCCAGTTGCGCTACTCTGACAAGAACTTCTCTGGCAAGGTAGATGTCTATGACAGGGCATGCCAACCAGCAGTGAACAATGCATCAAATCCTTCGAACTTCTATCAGAGTTTGAGAATCCTTGTAGCCAACCTGACCTCACTGGTGACGCAGAGTTCTCCTAATCGCTTCTTCACTAAGGGTGTCTCTGTCCTTGAGGAAGCAGAGAGGATCTACGCTCTGGTGCAGTGCGTGAAAGATATACATGCAGACCAATGTGGGTGGTGCTTACAGAATGCCAGCTCCGATATTGCAGGATGCTTTAATAGAAAACAAAGCGGTCGCATCCTCAGGGGAAGCTGCAACTTGCCTTTTGGAGTGTGGCCTTTCTTCTCCAGCGATCCTACTGTGATATCACTTCCGAAGCCCAGTCACAGTGAGTCCACTCTGTGGCATCACATGCTTAAACAGATCTAAAATCCTAACCGTAAGCACCATTTTGGACAGTAGTGATGTAGAGAGACTGGTTCTTTTCTGTAGCTCATTGTGTTTCCTTCATATTTTTGTATTCTTTTCTGTTTGCAAAAGTAGGAAGTGATCCCTCCAGCAGGTTTTTGGGGTGTTTGCATTTAAGTGTAGATGCAACTTGGCGGATGACCAAATCTGCCCTCATCTGTTGCCAACAAGAGCAAGCTTGGAATTCTAATTAGTTGTTCCACAAACACCTCGATGAATGTCTGTTTGGTAAAGTGGACTGGTCTCCCATTCTCTTCACCTGTCCTTTGTCCTGTTGAAGCAACTAACTTTTTTGCTGTTGAATTTGGAATACCTATACTTCATCATGGCAGCAGGGTGTCAGGTCTTTCTGTTTTATTAGCTTATCAAATTGTATTTTTCTGCTTCCTTTTTACAGCTTCTTTACGTTCATTTTGTCCATAATTAATTGATGGCAAGGACTTCCCAAAGTTGTCGGCTTTGTTTTGCTTTGGTTACTGAATTTCTCTGATTTGCTGACAATACCTTGTTCTACTTTCTCAAAAAAAGAAGAAAACAATCATACCCAACATAGAAGCTGCTGCTAGATGCTCCTGTGCCTTATGGGACCTTTACTTTCTACAAATTTTTGGACAACAATTGTACGTTGTAGTTGTGTTTAGTCCACATTGGACATCGAACAATTTGTAAACAACCACAAAGTATGAAAAACATAACAATTATCGTTTCAAAACAGGGCGTAAGTGTAATGCCCCAAATGTTTAGTCTCATATCGAACATTGTGGGGAATTTCAAGGGTTTATAAAGAGGGTCATTGATGAGAAGATTGCCCTGGTTCCTAGCCTTTTTCTGGTTAGGGCCGAAACTGCTAAAGGCGGGTTGGGATCCGTCGAATCAGGGGCCCGAGCCCGGGAGTGGGTCGGGTTGTTATAGTGGTATTAGAGCCGCTTTCAACACTCGGACCTTGGGTCCCACACACCTTAAGGGGGCTGGATTGTAATGCCTCAAATGTTTAGTCTCGTATCGAACATTGTGGAGAATTTCAGGGGTTTATAAAGGGGGTCATTGATGAGAAGATTGTCATGGTTTCTAGCCTTTTTCTGGTTAAGGCTGAAACTGCTAGGGGGCGGGTTGGGATCCGTCGAATCAGGGGCCCGAGCCCGGGAGTGGGTCGGGTTGCTATAATAAGCACTGGTGGATTTATGTTGTCATATGCTTTGTTGGTGTGCTACTGCTAACAACAGCGTGTGTGTTTTGCTTAGTTTGGAGATGAAACCAGCATCCAGGTAAAGTTCATGTCCCTTTGAAAGGCTGTATAAGCCATCGATCTCACAAAAAAATATTCATATCTTTGATCGTCTATTTCATGTCGTCTTAGAGAATCAAAAACAGAAAGAAGCAACTTCAATGGATTCAGAAAAAGTAAAAGAGAATGAGGCAACCTATAATTTACCACAATTCAGCCTGAGGACAGTGGGAGGTGCTACGGATAAATTTTCAAGATCAAATAAGCTTGGAGAAGGTGCTTATGGCCCTGTCCTCAAGGTAATTAGAGTAAATATTAACTCTTCTCTGATTCATCCTCCTATTATTTATTATTAATGAGAGAAAACTACCATACAGTTCTCCCTGTCACTTATTTGTAACAAAATGGTCGATTTATGAGTTCTTTAATTATACAGTTCAAAGGAGTTTAGTGTCTCAACGAACTGAAATTTTGTTCTCTTCTTTGATCTACGAGGGGAAGCTCCAAAAGACAGTCTCTTAGTAACACCCATTAAACTTTAGCTCTATAATCTAACAATTGTAAAGAAACCGTGTGACCTGGATGATATTTGAAAAATAGAAAGATGAATAATCTTTTGAAAATTAAGGGGAAAAAATTGATCACTGAGTTGAAATTTCTCTACAACGAGGAGCGTATGTTCGGTGATATGTCACATATGTTCAAGGTGTGAATGCAGGAATGAGTTGCTCACACTCACATCCATATATGCATATAATTGTCTATAAACAGTAAACCAATATTTTTTTTCTTTCTAAAAAGACCATGTTACTCAGGTTTGGAGAGTATTTACTCTTATTAGAATCACAAATGTATAAGAATTGGTGATGTTTTCCTTCCGAGGGAAACTTCCTGGTGGACAGGAAGTAGCTGTCAAGAGGCTGTCTGGTCGCACTGGGCAAGGCTTAAAGGAGTTAGGAATGAAGTTGAGTTGATAGCCAAAATTCAACACACAAACCTGGTTAGGCTTATTGGTTTCTGCTTGGAAAATGATGAGATGATACTCATATATGAATATATGCCCAACAAAAGCCTTGATTTCATCCTTGAAGGTTAGTAGTTTTATTTGTTTAACATTCTTACACACACACACACACACACGCGAATCCAAGTGTGGATTTCTTGCTCAAAGCCTTCAAGGAGTATGCACAAAGAGGTCCGCATTAGTCGAACATACAGGTCCTTTTTCTGCATGTCGAGAAGATGTCAGCAGCTGGTATGCCTTAAAAGCTGCCTCCCCAGAGCATGAATTCATGTGCTTTCAGAAATAGCTTCAAGTTTTCCTACATAGATTACAAACTTAATGTCATGTACATGGCAGTAGAAATAACATTTTCCCATAAACCATGTGAACAAGGTATGAGACATTTGGAAGCTCCTTGAGCCCAAGATAAAATGTACTCTAATATTTCGAAAATTCAAATGTTATTGGAGGGTATGGGACATATATCATATATCTTATGTCATCTCACATGGAACTGGACTCTTTTGAAACTTTGCAAGGGGGGAGAGAAAGAGAGAGAGAGAGAGAAAGAGAGAGGTTAGTCAACTTAAAGTTATTAAACAATACAATGTGCAGATCCGGAAAGCCGTGCTTCATTGGATTGGGAGAAGAGGTTCAATATCACCATAGGAATTGCAAGGGGAATGCTTTATCTTCACCAAGATCCTCGACTTAACGTCATTCGTCGGGATCTCAAAGCTTGCAACGTGCTGCTAGACGAGCAACTGAATCTTAAAATTTCTGATTTCGGATTGGCAAGTATCTTCAATAGAGTTTTGGGGTAGGCAACCACCAGTATCATTGTTGGTACTTTGTAAGTACAATGACAAAACAAATACTGATTGCTGATCAACAAGTCTTTATAATCACCATGTGTCTTCATTGTAAATTTTCATAATTCCATGGTTTTCTGGCCAACTTACTCCGTCTACATGGAGTGAAACATTGTAATTTTACTTATTAACTGGTGGCCTATGTCACCAGAGTGCGGGGTGCGGGTGCCCGTGCCGGTGCGAGTGCCGGCGCGGCACATCTCAAAAAATTTAGGTGCGGCAGTGCGGGAAGACTATTTATTATTATTATTATTATTATTATTATTAATTTATAATAATAATATATATGACAAAATTATCTCTAAACCATAAAATTATTAAATATCAAAATCAAAATTACAATTTTCCCCATTCCTTTCTTTCTTAATAAGGAGGTTAGCTGTTTAGGTTCGGCGTGGAAGGGACGGGGCGAAGCGCTCCGTTGTTCATTAACGAGCATTATTCTTATAATAATTTTGGTTTTAGATATGTCGAATTGGATCAAGATCCAAATCCAGACCCGAACTCTATCACTGCCCGCGGGTTCCCCTTCCTCTTCTTCCTCTTCCTCGTCTTCTTCTCTAATCTCTATCTCCCACTTAGTTGCCCTCTCTCAGGTGAGCATCCACACAGAGAACAGAGAAGAAGAAGGTGGAGGAAAGAGCAGTGGCGGTAGCGGCGGTGCAGCGCGGTGGCGATTTGGGTAATTAGGTCTTCGCTCGAGCCCTCTCTTCCTCCCGTCCTCACCTCTCTTCCTCCCTCTCCCATCTCTTTCCCCCTCCTCTCTTCCTCCCGTCCTCACCTCTCTTCCTCCCTCTCCCATCTCTTTCCCCCTCGCTCTGGCCCTCTCTTCCTCCCGTCCTCACCTCTCTTCCTCTCTTCCTCCCGTCCACACCTTACCCATCCTCTCTTCCTCCCGTCCACACCTCTCTTCCTCCTTACTCTCCCTCTCTGTTTCCCCCAAATCCTGTCCATTTCTCCCCCAGGTACTGCCGTACCCTGGTGACATTGCTAGAGAAAAAACGCAACAAGTAGTCTTTTTTATTTTTTATGTCAGAGAAACTTACAAAATTTGGTAATCACATGTTGTAAGAAAACAAGAATGCAAGTCCAAAATTCTTTTCTTACTGATCGTCAGCAATGAAGGTGAACTGCATAATTGTCAGGCTTTTTATTTTAGTCGGTACGGTCTTCTGAATGACAGTTCAGTAAAGCGACTGCCTTTTACGTTTATAAGAATCAACTGATGCATTTCTTTTGCTTCTTCCAGAGGATATATGGCTCCAGGCTCCAGAGTATGCCATGAATGGCCTGTATTCTACAAAATCTGATGTCTACAGCTTTGGTATTTTATTGTTGGAAATCATTGGCGGCCAACTGGAAGTACGTTTTCTAGCAACCCATTAGGGTCCTGGTCTTGTTGAGCATGTAAGTCTCTTAATCTCCCCCAAAAAAGATCACACCAAATGGCATTTTTCATCTGACAACTACATACAAAAAAACTCTTTAATCTGTCAAAAAGCAGTCTCCAGTGGTGTTCATGAGAAGATGGCTATTGGCTACTGATATCATAAGCGTTCACAAAGTTTTTCAATTTCTCCATGTCTGATACTTGCATTTGCAACTTCATTTGCATATGGATTTCATGGAGTTGTTAAGCTAAGTGGAAACCCTTCCTGGTCTTGTTGGCCACCTAGAAAATTGAACATCCGTATTATAGCTTCACCGTTTGACAGCTTTAATGACCATCTGTATCTATAACTCAACATGTGACCTGAACTTTGATTTGCACTTCAAAAACTACAAATAGATTGGTGATATGACGATGGGCATTTAAATTTTGAAATTTTCTCCAAATCAACTTAGTATTATTCTTAAGTTCTCGCATCTAAGGAGGTACAATCAGCTCCCTTTCAACTGCACGCATCAGCAAGTGTGAAACCTAAGGTCCGAGTGATGAGCTTGACTTCAATCATAGAATTTATAAATTTTAGAACTGGCAATATAGCCTGTGAGTGTTTAAACTCCTAATAATACAAAAATTGTTCTCAAGTCCTTAAATATGGGGTGCTAGAAATTCTACTACTGTACCAACAAAAATATATACATATAACTTCAATTGATATTGGCGAGCAGGCATGGAGCTTGTGGCGTGAAGGGAAAGGGACAGAGCATCGATCCAGTCCTTAAAGATAGTTCTACTTCAACAAGTGATCAAATGCTAAGGTGTTTGCATATTGCCTTTCTTTGCATTCAAGAAGATGCTGCAACCAGGCCATCCATGTCCACGGTAGTTCTCATGCTTGGGAACAATTCTTTGGACCTTCCCTTGCCCACACAACCTGCACTTATTTTAGAAAAAATTGCAGGATCAAGCCGACCACATTCTTCTGTTGTATGGACTACTGCTTCTAAAAGGACGGCAGAGTGAAAGCAACAAAAGTTTCACCCAGGATGTATGTGAACATGGAAAACATTCTGCTAATGTACGAAAATCATGCATTGGAGAAGTGAACATATGCCTAATGGAATTTACCTGATTCGATATATTTATTACTTCATATATTAGTCTCCAACTGGGAGAGAAACAGATCTCCCTTGGGGTTAATCCCCAGATGTTAATTCCCAACCATATGAAGGAAGGAGTGGTTTGCACAACATTAGATGTCAAATGAACCGACCTTGTTATACTCAAGCTCAGCTCTTGTAGTAAGTACCCAAGAAAAGCTCATTTTTATGATTGATGCATCTCTAAAAGCTTAATTCTGCAGCTTCAACTTTTGATAAATTAAAAGCCAAACAGATTATTGAAAAGCTTAATCTCTTTCTAGTCCACTGTCCATCCACATGGTCGGAACATGGTTTCAAAAAGATTTCAAGATTGGTTACGTTATTAGCAGAGGAGAGGATGACATTATTGACATGAACGCATTCCATAGATGTGGCGACTAACTGCTGCCTGAGCCCAAGCTTCTTGACTACTGCCATTTACACCAACGTCAAAAAATGCCAAGGAGCCATTCGCCGCTCAATGGATGGCAGGAACAAAGTGGCCAATAAATTGCCAGGCTTTTCGCAGCTTACTCCTAATATTTTGCTGACACTAGCTCCCACGTGACTCCGCCTCTAAGTACCACTATATACAAAAAGTGAATCTTTTATAGCACAAATATTAAAAATAAATAATTTTTATAAGTTTGGTGTGGACAACTAGCCACACATGCCTACATATGGCTCTACCACTGATTGTCAATAATCAAATAGCAATAGCCAATGCTATTGCACGAAATGAAGGCTTTGCCTGAATGAAGGCACTAGGGTGCAAAGTTATGCACTAAATGGATACTATGCTTTCAGAAAATGATTCTTAGTTATACTGGTGCCAATTATCACAGAAAGTAGTATTTGCAGAGAGCAACCCAATTTTGTTTTATCGGTAATTGTAGTGCACAGCAGTATTGACAATTAAATTACTTGCAATCCATCTGCTGAGAAATGGACTATTCGGGAACTTAAACTTTCCTTCCACTAACTTTAGGAAGTTTAGTGTTTGGCACAAATTAAACGTTTCAGTAGTTTGAATTGGGTCCGGGTCCGAGTTGGCTCGACCTATTGAATACCTCTACCTCTACTTGAGCTCGAGTTGTGCTCGGGTTGGTTCTACTTAAGGTGTGTGATTGGGGATGAACACACTAAATTGTGTCCAAGACCCACCCTCGCAGCATTGCCTCTGCACCTGGATAAAATGGATAAACTATTTCTAGTTATTCCATTTTGTTCTATAAAGGGAAGCACATAATTGATGCACTAAGGTGCCAAATAATCAAAATGCCTCTAGTATGTTAAAGGAAAAACCCTCCTCATATTGATTAGAAAATGGAAACTAACAAATTAAATTTCCAAAACATTCTGTTTTTCCTTTTTCAATTTTTTTTTTTATTTAGTATCGGTGGTTCATTCCACCATTATGAAGAGGTGTCACTGCCTCCCCCTTATGCCCTTTACCCTTAAGATTTACAGAGTTTGCTTCAGAATTTATTATGATTTAAAGGAAGAACACATTAGGGTGTGACAACAACCATAAAATTTGTGCATCGTAGCGCTGTTCAACAAGTCTAGCTAACTCGAACTCGCTTGATAAACTGGACTCGAAATGAACTCGACAACCTAAATGAGTAGAGCTCGAGTTTAATGAAATTGAACTCGACTCAAGTTCAAATCGAGTTTACTTTTTTTTCAAGACACTCAGTCGAATTGAGCTAACTCGAGTTCTACTCCAACTTGCTCATGAACAGTCTTAGTGTATCGGATCCTTTTTAAAGTGGGCCTCCGCCAATTATTTCAAAGGACCATCCACCTAAATGATAGTAAGAGTCGTACGTTTATTAGATAGAGAGGGAGATGACAATTTATTTTCAACGGAACGTTCGTTGATTGCATTAAATAGCCAGCACATTGAGAGATACTATCCATAAACACATTATCGTAGAGAAGCTTTCATTTAAGGGTCTGTTTTTTATTATATTCAAATATAAGCCTCACATTTCTAGTTCATCTAATACGGGCCTTACTTTTGCTAGCAACTGCTAATAAAGGGTTCCAATTAACGTGACAGTTAAGACGTAAAAAAAAATTGTGTTTACTTTAGATCATTGTTTTAAAATTAAATTAACAAAAATATGTCGCCTTTTTGTGCAATAGAAAAGTTCGCCTTTCTTATTTTCTATATTCCTAATGCTTCTGCCAAAGTCCACACACATTACGTAATGTACGCCCTTGTTAGTAAACTGAAGCCATAAAAGTAAATGGGGCCTATGTTTGATAATATGGGCAAAGGAAAGGAGCCATTTGAATGAAAACCATGAAAGTTGCAAACTGACCTGGTCGGAAGAGTTTACATAACGAGGAAGAAACAGACGATCTGAATATACTGCATGCTTCTTGGTTCCTCCTCCTCTGTTTCCCATTTCTACGCAGAAGAATCCTGTCATCGTTCACATGGTGGTGGAGCAATGTGCAGAACATGCTGCAGCCTCATTTTCTTAACTGTCCTTCTTTCTCTGCAACTCGCCGAAATGTCTGAGATCCCCAACTGGTATTGCATTCCGACCCCAACCTACTCGGCGAATAGCACCTTCAGCCACAACCTGCAGCCAGCACTGGCCTCTGTGGTAGCCAACGCTTCCATCACCAGCTTCTATGATGCCACCGTGGGCAACAGCTCTGAAAAAGCCATTGCCATGGGCCAATGTCGAGGTGACCTCGACGGTGAGGCTTGCCAAGTATGCCTCTCCGATGCTGCCACCCAGATCACCCAGCGGTGCCCCGTGAACAGAGTGGCTATGTTGTTCCTCCAAGGCTGCATCTTGCACCACCATGACGCCAACTTCACATTACCTCAAATATTCGTGAATATAACTCAATCGAGAAATGAACTCATTCCCGACCCCCAAAGATTCAGGCCGATACTGACTTCCTTCTTCGACAAACAGATCGCTTCCGCCATCATCAACCCTTCAGGCCGCTTATTCTGGGGCGACAAGTTCAGGTACACTCGGAACTTGACTATATACGGCACCGTGCAGTGCGTTCAGTACCTGTCCCCAAACCGCTGCAAAATTTGCTTAGACATAGTTGTCGATCTAATGCTCAAGAGAGTTGCAAATACACAAGCCGCTGTAGCTTACCATAACTTCGAGTGCGTTTTAAGATACGACACCGTTCCCTTTTTCATTCCCCAATTACCTCACAAGATTTCTCCAAGCAGCGCCGTCGCAACTAACTGCTCTCCGCCAGCATTGAGCAACAAGGTTGGCAGCCCCTTTCACAGAAATCTCATGGCTCTACTCTCTTATCTGATAGTGCATGCACCTACCTCTGGCTTCTACAACGATTCCGTGGGCCTGGGCTCCAGCCAAGTATACGGCCAGGCCTTGTGCCGAGGCGACATCCCTGATGACGTTTGCTGGGAGTGCACAGCCCAGGCTTCCACCAAAATCCAGGAGTTGTGCCCCAGCAGTAGAAGAGCAATCGTATGGCTTGACCGTTGTCAATTGCGCTACTCTGATGAAAACGTCGCCGGCGTGTTAGATGTTTATAATAAGGCCTGCCAACCAGCAGCGGAGAATGCATCGGATCCAACCAGCTTCGATCACAATTTGGGAATTCTCATATCCAACCTGACGTCGCTGGCAACTCAGAGCTCTGTCAATCGCCTTTTTGCTACGGGCGTTTCCGTTCTTGCGGAATCGAAGAGGATCTACGCTTTGGTGCAATGCATGAGAGATATCTCTGCAGACCAATGTGCGCTGTGCTTGCAGAACGCAAGCTCTGATATTGTGGGATGTTCTAATGGAAAGCAAGGCGGTCGCATCCTCAGGGGCAGCTGCAGTCTGGCTTTTGGAGTGCACCCCTTCTTTCTCGGCGATCCAACACTATTGCTTTACCAGCACAAGCATGGTGAGTCCCCACTCTTACTCTGCCGAATCACATCCTTAAAGAGATCTAAATTCCTAACCTTTAACATGTTTTGGTGAAAGACTGTCACCATTTTGAGTAGTAATCATGTCGGACCCGTCATTTTTATTGAAAATTGTTTGAAGAAGCAGTTGGTGGCTGTGATGAAGGAACTAGCTTCTTGCTGTTGAACTTGGCAGACTTGTACTTGATTATGAGAACAGGGTCTCAGGTCAGGTCTGCTCTGTTTTATTAGCTTCTGAAAGTATATATTTCTTTCTATTTACCAGCCTCCCCATGTTCGTTTTGGCCTTCGGTACTCGATGGCAAACTAACCTCCCACTATAGTCACCTTGCTTTAGGTTCGTTTTATTGCATTTTTTTCCAAATCTTCACATTTTCTTCTTCTACTTTCTCTAACAAGAAGAAAACAGTATTTTCCAACTTAGAAGGTACTTTTAGATGCTTCTGTGCATTATAGCCTTTTCTTTCTATATATTATTGGGTAACAGTTGTGTGCTACAGTTATATCTGGTCCAGATTTGGACATCTAACAATCTGTGAACAACCACAACTCATCATACAAAAAAAAATCTCCTTTTTTATACAGGTAATAAGCTTTTGGTGATAGTTCTTCTCATCTGCTTAACTGGTGGGCTCCTGCTAGTAGCAGCCTGTGCATTGTGCTTAGTTCGGAGAAGAATGCAACATCTGGGTAAATGTCATGTGCCTTGAATGCTTATCTAGGTCCTTGTCCAGAAAAAATCTCATAATTTCAATTTCCTACTTCATGTCATTTCAGAGAAGCTAAAACAAAAAGAAGCAACCTCAATCGATACTGAGAATGTCGAAGAGAATGAGGAGGCAAACTATGATTTACCGCAGATCAGCCTGAGGACAATAGAAGACGCTACGGATAAATTTTCGGAATCAAATAAGCTTGGGGAAGGTGGATATGGTCCTGTCTATAAGGTAATTGGAGTAATTGATTTAGTCGATTAATCTTTTTCATTGTCAATGACAGAATTACTTTAAACCTCAGCTCAATTTTCTAGGCGCGCGGCAAGCATTAAACTTGAGCTCTATAGTGAAACTGTGTAAGAAAACCTGTGACTTGAACCGTATCTGAAAATTGAAAAAGGTGAACGATTTTAAAAACTAAGGCGAAAAATTAATCCAAATCAATTCTTTCTATGATGAGGAGTTCAAGTTCTGATCCTATTTCTGTATTAGAATGACAAATACAACATCATTGGTGATGCTTTCCTACCAGGGCAAGCTTCCTAATGGACAGGAAGTCGCTATGAAGAGGCTGTCTGGACGGTCTGGGCAAGGTTTGAAGGAATTCAAGAATGAAGTTGAGTTGATAGTCAAACTTCAACATGTAAACCTGGTTAGGCTCATTGCTTGCTGCTTGGAGAAAGGGGAGAAGATGCTCATTTATGAATATATGCCCAATAAAAGCCTAGATTTCTTCCTTAAGGGTTAGTATCTTTCATTCTTTTACCTGAGGTATCTGATTATCAGAAACTGAATCTTTTACTCAATGTCCTTGACGTCTATGGGAAAAAGGTTTTTCTTTGTCAATGTCGCACCTGCGAGAGAGAAGGTGGGGGGCCAAAGTTCCCTGCTTACGATAGTCTCTTCAGGTTCATAAATTTAGTTGCCTGTGAGTAGTGCAGATTATGCTCCGCATTAATAATTGAAAATTCAGTTTCTTTTCTGCATGTCAAGAGAAGCCACCTATTACGCCTTAAAGGCAGCCTCCTCTAAGCACCTCCTCTAAGCATGAATTCGCATGCTTTCTGAAATAAATTCGAGTTTCTCACACAAATTACAAAGTTAATTTATTCTACATGGCAGTTGACGAACATTTTCCCGAAAAGCATGTGCGAAAGGTCTGGAGCATTTGAAAACATCAAAGTTACTTGGTGGGGGACATATAGCTTGCCTTTATCTCGGGTGGAACTGGACTTGTTTGGAACTGTACATTCACAGAGAGAGAGAGAGAGAGAGAGAGAGAGAGAGAGAGAGAGAGAGATTAATCTAATTACAAATATTGAACATTACATTGTGCAGATCTAGAAAGCCGTGTATTGCTGGATTGGGAAAAGAGGTTCAATATCATAATAGGAATAGCAAGGGGGATCCTTTATCTTCACCAAGATTCTCGACTCAATGTCATTCATCGGGATCTCAAAGCGAGCAATGTGTTGTTAGACGAGCAATTGAATCCTAAAATTTCTGACTTTGGATTGGCAAGGATTTTCAGCGGAGTTCAGGGACAGGCAACTACCAGTATCATTGTTGGTACATAGTAAGTTCAAAGCTACCATAAATTTTGGTTACTAAATAGGTCTTGATAATCACCATGACTTCTCTCTTCATCAATTGTAGTTCTGTGCTTCCACCATAGGATCTGATCCGAAAGTCAAATTCTATATGCTTCCTTCATTTACATTAGGTGAAACACTGTGATCTTTTTTAGTGAAGTAGTATCAGAAGATCTGCAGAAACAAATCATTTCTTTTATTTTTATGACTAAACGGCATGCGGATTTGACAGTCCTATACATATAGGATTACAGAGTTGTTGTGACCTCAACTTGTCAAAGAAAAGAAGCAAAAAAATGCTAGTCAAATCATCTTTTTTCAGGTGCTAGTGAACACTGGAGGTGAACCGCATAATTATGTGCCTTGTTTGGTTTAGTCAGTGGGTGATATGAAAAGCAGTTCTATGAAAGCGACTGCCATTTTAAGTTACCTAAGAATCAACTAATGCATTTTCTTTCCTTCTTTCAGTGGATATATGGCTCCAGAGTATGCAATGGATGGTGTGTTTTCTACAAAATCTGATGTCTACAGTTTTGGCATTTTATTGTTTGAAATTATCAGTGGCCAACTGAATTCTGCAATCATTTCTGCAACTCTTCAGGGTCGTGGTCTTGTTGAGCATGTAAGTTTCTCTCTCCCTCTCTCTCTCTCTCTCTGCGTGTGTGTGATTTGAACATCCCCCTCCCCATGATAATGTTGGCTGCAAGTAGTGGTTTTTATCATGGAAATGCATTCAGAGAACTCTTTATCTTTTGAACGGATTTAAGAGATGCCCATCAGAGAGATTATTGCTGGCACGATAAGCACTCAGCAAATTTTCAATTTCTCCATGTATAATTGCATTTGTAACATCAATTGCTGTGCATATTGCTTGTCGTCCATGCAAGAAGATCTATATTCAGGCTGTCTACTTAACAAATTTCGAGGACCATATACATCTGTGCCGCAACATGCAGCTGAAAAATTAGTACTACGGCCCATGGCCATTTAAATTTTTGAATATTTCTCAATCTTGAACATAGTTTTAGTCTGATCAAGTCTTGACTTATTGGGTATTGTGATCTATTCCACTTACACCACACAATCCACACATGGGTATGAGAGGTGAATTACTTCCTTCAAAGAGCTATGAACTAGAACAAATGGTAAACTTGTAGAACAAATGGTAATCTAGCCTATGAGGAGCTAGGAATTCAAGCAACATATGAACAAATATTTACTTCAATTGATGAACAGGCATGGAGCTTGTGGAGCGAAGAAAAAGGGACAGAGTTCATCGATCCAGTCCTCAAAGACGCTGCTACTTCAACAAGTAATCAAATGCTACGATGTCTGCATATTGGCTTTCTCTGCATCCAGGAAGATCCTGCAACCAGGCCAACGATGTCAACGGTGGTTCTCATGCTTGGGAACGATTCGGTGGACCTTCCCTTACCCAAGCAACCTGCATCCTTTGGGGAAAATGTTGCAGATTCAAGCCAACGATGTTCTTCTGTTATTACGTCTGTGGCTTCTGAAATTACCACAAGGTAAGGGCAACAAAGGTTGGACCACCAAGAAATCTGAAGAAAAAGATGTATGCAAGAAACTACGAGTTAATTGATTCTACCTGTATCTAAAGAAACCTTGCACGTTGGCAAACTCTCCGATGATGCCCAACTCCGCTCTGCTTCTCTGAAGAAGCTAAGATATGCTCAACCCGTTAGATTGGGTCTCAGCTTGAGATCGACAAACCTGATTATCAGTGCCTCCGTTCAACTTTTTGGGAAGATAAAAATAAAAATAAAAAAAAATTATAAAGAACTTATCTTTTCAAAAAATTACTAAAATATCTCTCAGTTGCGCACGCATAACGGCGCACACAACTTGCTCTTGTAATGCAACAGAAGATAAACGAGTGAATGATATTTTGGTTCCGCACGTTGACAATGGCACCTCTGACGCCACTGTATATGACGTTATTGTGAGTTATGGGGGAAGACGGGAGACTGCAACTTATAAACTACTCTCAAATGGTTCTGCTTGAGCTACCCATCGACTAAAATTTAGATATATTTGTGCCTCACCCACATAAATTTCTGGGTCACATCATTCAAAACGATGACTGCGTACTAACTCTGCAATTTATTTCAAGCGTTAGTTGTTGGTCGAAATACATTAAATAGCCAGCACATTGACTGACGTTAATAATGCATGGAACTCACCTTATGGCTTTTTAGCTGCTAGATATTTATGTAATAATCTTTTTTTTTTTAAGTTGGCTACACGGATGGCCGTGGCTGTTACGTTTCAAAGCCAAAAAAGCCAAGTTAAAACAATAAGGTGCTTTAGCGTTTTGCAAGCAGAAGATCATATGTGTTTTATACGGGTCTTTTTCAAAGATTCGGGTAGAACTACAACAATTAAATGCTTTCAATTTTTTAAAAGCACGCAATTTATTTGAGCTTAGTTGCATAATATTTTCCCGTAGCTGTCCAAGGAGGTGTGACATGGTGAAGCATGATGGGACTGCTAGGGCTATAAAAAATTAATCCTCACCCACGAATAATTAAGAAAAAAACCTGCTTGGATGCCCAAATGACGAAAGCGTGCCTTAATAAAAGTGCACAGCCGACAGCACCTTAATATATTAAAATAAAAAAACTTTTTAATGTTGAAAATTAATTTGGAGGTCATGTCATCGATTAATCCAATGAAGTGGTTGTGCACATTCAACAAGTACGGACAAAAAATGCGGTTTCTGTTTCTCATAAACTAATATTACATAAATATTTGTGTGCGGTCGCATAAATCTATGAATCCACCAATTGTTGATCATGGCAGGAACAATGGAGTCTTCAACTTGAAACTATACATGACTTAGCTGAGTAATCATACGCCAACTCGTCAAGCATGCCACTTAGCTCCCTCTCCTCCTTTGTTTCCCAAACTTACACGGAAGCATTCTACCATCGTTCACACTGTGGCGACGCAATGTGCAGAACAGGCTGCAGCTTCATTTTCTTAATCGCCCTTCTCCTTCTTCCAGTGCTCGTCAAGTCGGCTGAGAGTCCCTATTGGATTTGCATCGGCGGCGTAAACCTGGCGAACAGCACCTTCAGTCACAACCTGCAGCAAGCACTGGCCTCTCTTGTGGCCAATGTGTCACTCACCGGCTACTACAATGTTACCGTAGGCAAGAGCCCCGATCAAGTCATAGCCGCCGTCCAGTGTCGTGGTGACATTGACGGCGAAGCTTGCGAGGTCTGCGTCTCTGATGCTGCCTCACAGGTCACTCTGCGATGCCCCAGGAACAGAGTGGTTGCCGTTGTCCTCCAGAGCTGCTTCATGTACGTCACCGATCCCAACTTTACGATTCCTCGATCGTTTATGAATGTCTCCTTCCAGACAGCTGAAGCCGTCCCCGACCCTGAAAGATTCAAGCCCATGCTCACCTCCTTCTTCAACAATCTCATCATTTCCGCCACCACCAACCCTTCAGGCCGCTTGTATTGGGGAGACAGTTTCAGGTATACTCAGAACTTGACTGTCTATGCCATGGCGCAGTGCCTTCAGAACCTAACACCAAAGAGCTGCAAACCTTGTTTAGACCAAGCCTTGGCTATAATGCTTAAAGATGCTACAGATACAACAAGCAGTACAGTTTTCCTTAATATCGAATGTGGTGTAGGTTACGACATCTTTCCCTTTTTCACTCCCCCACCTCACAAGATTGCTCCAAGCAGCGCCATTTCCATCTCAACTAGCTGCTTCCCACCATCGTTGATCGACAAGGTTAGCAGCCCGTTTCATAGAAACCTCAAGGCCTTGCTCAATAATTATCTGATAGTGTATGCACCTTTCCCTGGCTTCTACGACGAAACCGTCGGCTTGGGCTCTAGCCAAGTTTACGGCCAAGCCTTGTGCCGAGGTGACATCACTAAAGATGTTTGCTGGCATTGCATAGCCCAGGCTTCTACCAAAATCCAAGAGTCATGCCCCAGCAGCAGAAGGGCAATCATATGGCTCGACCTCTGCCAATTGCGCTACTCCGACGAGAACTTTGCCGGCACAGTTGATGTCCAGAACAGGGCATGCCAACCATCAGCGGAGAACACATCGAATCCGACGAGCTTCGATGAGAATTTGAGAATCCTCATCTCCAACTTGACCTCCAAGGCCGTGCAGAGCTCTCCCAGTCATCTCTTTGCTACAGGAAAGTCCCTGCTTCCTTACTCACAAACGATCTACGCTTTAGTGCAGTGCGTGAGAGACATATCTGCAGACCAATGTGGGTGGTGCTTGCGGAATGCCAGCGCTGATATTGACGGGTGCTTTAATGGAAGGCAAGGCGGTCGAATCCTCAGGGGAAGCTGTAGCCTGGCTTTTGGGATGCAGTCCTTCTTTTCAGGCGATCCGGCGCTGGTTTCATCTGTGCAGCCTAATCATGGTGAGTGCGACTCTTACTCTGCCCCTTACATGCTCAAGGTCCAAGGAGATCTACGATCCTAATTGTCAGTCCGCCATTTTGAGCATCAATTGTGTTAAAAATGGTTTGAAGACGGAACGCGATCAAGCAGGAAAGTGCGTTCAAGGGTTGCCACGAACTCGTTCTAAAGCATTTTAGTCCTTAATTTTTTACTTTCATCTTAGGATGATTAATCCCACTGCCCGAACTAGATTTGAATCCCTCCTCACTAGAAGCGGTGAGATCATCTCTACTTGCTTCAGTGGCCCACGTCAGCCCATAGAAGCTACTCTTAGATGGTTCTATGCCTTGTGGGGGCCTTTTTCTTTCCAAATATAAAGTTTGTCAGATAACTCCTGTACGCTGTACTTCTGTCTGCTCCCATTTGCACCGTCTAATATTTTGTAAACAACCATATCATACACATAACCATTATACTTTGGAAACAGGGCACCGCCGCCGATGGATGCTGGTTCTCATTTGCTTCATTGGTGGGCTACTGCTTACAGCAGCCTTCGCTTTTTGCTTAGTTGGGAAACTAAAACAACATCTAGGTAAAGTTGACGTGCCTTGAAAGACTCTACAGGCCTAATGTTCACCATAAAAGTTCATCATTTTGATTCCCACTTCTTCATGTCCTTTTAGAGAAGCTAAAACAGAAAGAGACAACTCTCACTGATACTGAGAGTGCAGAAGAGAATGAGACAACTTTTGATTTACCACAAATCCGCCTGAGGACAATACAAGATGCTACAGATAAATTTTCGGAATCAAAAAAGCTTGGAGAAGGTGGATATGGACCTGTCTACAAGGTAATTGGAGTAATTAGTTCTTCGTCGATTCATTCTTCTGTTATTCATTCTTATATTTAACAAAATTACTGTAATGGTGATCCATGGGATCCTGTCACTTAATTGTGACAAAGTGTCGATTTCTGAACTTCTTGATAAGGGTCACCGACTTTCTGACAATAGTCAGAAAACGACTTAACTTTCTGACCATGCGTTGGCAGAGTTTACCGTCCCAATCGAATTGAAATTTATTTCTCTTATTTGATTTACTCGGAGAAGTTCTTACACATCAGTAGGTAACAGGCATTAAACCTGAGTGAGCTCCATGTTGTCAAAGAGCTGTAAGCGTGTGACCCGGACCATATCTGAAAAATAAAGTAGCGAAAAAATATTCAAAATGAAGGGAAATTAATTGATCCCAAGTTGGAGTTTCCCTACATGCATTAACGAGGAGCAGAAGCTTGGAGATTATTTACTTTTAATAAAATGGCAAATAAATAATTGATGATGCTTTCAAACTAGGGGAAGCTTCCCGATGGACAGGAAGTAGCTGTGAAGAGGCTTTCCGGACGATCTAGGCAGGGTTTAAAGCAGTTCAGGAATGAAGTTGAGTCGATGGCAAAACTTCAACACACAAACCTGGTCAGGCTCATTGGTTGCTGCTCAGAAAAAGGGGAGAAGTTGCTCATATATGAATATATGCCCAACAAAAGCCTTGATTTCATCCTAAGGGGTTGGTATTTTGATTTCTTTCACACGGTTACACATACATAGAAAGGGCACGTAAAGTCTGAATGGAGTAGTTTCATGAGGTTTAGAGATTCGCCGCCTATGAGAACCACATATGGTGGCCTGCAAAATGTACTGAAAATATAGTTTATTTTCTGCATGTCAAGAGATGCCAGTATATCTTGTGCTTTTAGATGAAATTTTCAAGTTCACCACGCAAATTACAAACTTAATTTCAACTTGGTGGCAGCATATGATCATGTTCGATGAAAACAAGTGAGAAAGGTATGAAATATTTCGAAGGAGGACCCCGACTAAAGACATAGTTTAGTCAAATTTCGAAAATTCAAGTGCTGCTTGGAAGTATAGGACACATACCTTGTTTAATCCCACGTCTAGCTATAACTTTTCTGAAACTCTGCAACCAGAGAGAGAGAGAGAGAGAGAGAGAGAGAGAGAGAGAGAGAGAGAGAGAGAGAGAGGTTGCTCAAATGAAAGTTATTAAACAATACAATGTGCAGATCCAGAAAGGCGTGCATCGTTGGACTGGGAAAAAAGGTTCAATATCATCATAGGAATTGCAAGGGGGATGCTTTATCTACACCAAGATTCTCGACTCAACATCATTCATAGGGATCTCAAAGCTAGCAACGTGCTGTTAGACGAACAACTGCATCCTAAGATTTCTGACTTCGGATTGGCAAGGATCTTCAGTGGAGTTCAGGGACATGCAACTACCAGTGTCATTGTTGGTACATAGTAAGTGCAACGCTGCCACAAATATTGATTGCTCTACAAGTCTTTATAATCCCCTTAACTTAGTCTCTTCATCATAAATTTCCATAATACAATGGTGCCTGGCTTCCACGGTATATGATCTGGAAGTCAAATTCTGGAAATAACGTGGATCCGTTCTAGTGAATTAGTGACTGGACAACTTAAAGTTCTTTCTTAATAGAAAGACCTTATAGAAAAACCAAAACAAAAAACTGCGGGACAAAAGTTCTTTCTTCAGACTATGAGTGAACAGTAATGAAGATGAACTGCATAGTTATGTGGCCCTTGGTTTGTCAATAGACAACCTTGCGATCTGTATGAAGTGACTGCCCTTTTGAGTTATCTTAGAATCAACTAATGCAGTTCTTTTCCTTCTGTCAGTGGATATATGGCTCCAGAGTATGCCATGGATGGTGTGTTTTCTACAAAATCTGATGTCTACAGCTTTGGTATTTTGTTGTTGGAAATCATCAACGGCCAACTGAATGCTGCAAGTTTTTGTGTTACTCCTGATGAGAGTTGCAGCCTCGTTGACCGTGTAAGTCCCTATCTCTCTCTTCTCTGAAGAAGATTCATATTCTAGCTTTACTAGGAGCATATACTTCTATTACTCAACATGCAATGCTTGAAACATGCATCTTTTGAGGGGCATGGCATGTAGGACCTTAGATCTGAGTGGAGAACTTGACTTCCCTCAAAAATCTATGAACTAAAAGAAATGTGTAAAAGTATAGGAAGTTATGCTTCTAGAAGTATAAAGGTATTTTCAAGTTCTCACATATAGGGTAATAGGAATTCAACTGACATATCAGCAAAAAATTACTTGAATTGATCTTGGCAAGCAGGCATGGAGATCGTGGTGTGAAGAAAAAGGAACAGAGTTCATCGATCCAGTCCTCAAAGACATTACTACTTCAACAACTGATCAAATGCTAAGGTGTTTGCAAATTGGCTTGCTCTGCATTGAAGAAGATGCTGCAACTAGGCCAACCATGTCAACGGTGCTTATCATGCTTGGGAACAATTCTTTGGACCTTCCCGTGCCCACACAACCTGCATTCATCATGGAAAATGCTACAGAATCAAGCCTACAACGTTCTTATGTTATTCGTCCTGTTGCTTATGAAATTACCACTTGGTAAAAGAGACAAAGCTTGCACACCAAGTGTACCTAAACATGAAAGAGATCGTACCAATCTACTGGAAGCATTTGAGAAGTAACCATATATCTACTGGTTTAGACAATTGACAATGACTTTTCACCTGATAGTTTAGGTCTCGCCATTCCTCCCTTTCATATGTGGGCGTAGGGCCGACGATCCTCACCCATGGCGAAAGGTTGATGGGGTTGTTCAATAATGGAAAAGAGTTGGAGGCACCACTTCAGTGAAAGGCCGGCTAGCATCGAGAAGGAAGAACAATGGAACCCTGCATCTAGAAGTGGTTCTTAGTCATAGAACAGGATGATGTACTGTTTACTGTATGTTTTTTTTTTGGATAATGACATATTCGGATTAATAGTTGCATACAAATGAATAAAAGCCTATATTATACCAAAATTTAAATATGAATTCACAATCCGATCTGATCTGGAACTGATTTTTAAATTCATAACAGAATCTGAGTTGTTAACGAAATCTGAATGGTATTAACTATTAAGAACTGACTTTCACGATGTATGAAGTATGAACATAGGATATATAGAGATATCTATTCAAGACTTGATCCAATACGGTCTCACAGAACATGAATTTTCAGCCGTGAATGCTACCAGAACTCGAAGTGGTAATGAAACACAAGATGAACGACTGAATGATAGTTTGGTTCCCCACATTGACAATGGCACATTTGACGCCACTGTACATGACGTTATCGTGGGTTGTTATCAAAATATAAAAAACCATATGTGAAGCATGCGTTCTCACTGTGCTTTAATTTTAAAAAACAATATTTAATTTAATTACTAAATATATGCAGCGCATGATACGACTGCTAAGGAGGGTGATCGCTGGACAAATTTAATATGCTCCGGGTGCAATACTATGTGTGCCCCTCAGAGTTATTAAAAAACTGATAACTACATAAGAATAATATGAGGGCTAGTTGGGTGCTATTTGAGAAGTCGGGAGAGCGCCACTTATAAGTTACTCTCAAAGGGAAATGTCAAACTTGAACTCCTGTGGGAAATTGTAGAGGTCTGCAGAAAGCAGGGGAAGAGGTAATCTGCATAAAACAGGGGAGAAACTCATACGCAGGTGAGAGAGAGAAAGAGCATTTCACACAATTTTTATTCACACATATTTTTCTTCTTTACATCAGACTATTTATATATACGTGACACACTTTCATTACGTTACAGCTGTACAATCTATTGGAGGGTGAGCTGCCATGCTTGTCGCAACAGTCTCACAACTATAGTTGGGTCTTACATACTAACACTCCCCCTCAAGTTGGAGATCCTAATTCTAGAATTCCCAACTTGTTTATTCTATTGAAGCTGTCCTTACATAGCGGTTTTGTAAATATATCAGCTAGCTGCTCCTCGCTTCTAACAAACACAGGTTTTATCTCGTTTTTCTGGACTTTCTCTCTGATGAAGTGGCAGTCCACCTCTATATGTTTTGTTTTTTCATGAAACACTGGATTAACACAGATGTACATTGCAGCTTTGTTGTCACACTTGAGTTCCATTGTTTCATCCACTTTGACGCCAAGATCAGTAAGGACATACTTGATCCACAACAATTCACATGTAATGACATGGCCCTATACTCGGCTTCCGCACTTGATCTAGCTACAACTAGTTGCTTTTTACTTTTCCAGGTTACTAAGTTTTTTCCTACGAAACTGCAATATCCAGCAATTGATTTTCTGTCATTGGTGTCTCTTGCCCAATCGGCGTCTGAATAGCCTGTAACATTCAGACCTCCACCTCTTCTCATAAGAATTCCCCTATTAGGTGTTCCTTTGAGAAACCTCACTATTCTATGCAAAGCCTCTAAATGTTGTTTTCTTGGACAGTGGCTTAATCTGCTCAGGCCTTGTGGCTGTCAAGTAGATGATCTTTCCAATGAGTCGCTGAAAGCTCCCTATGTCTTTATCTAACTCTCCTTCATCCTTCAGAAGTTTTATGTTTGCTTCCATTGGTGTCTCTGCCTTTTTTGCATTCAGCATACCTGTTTCTTTTAGTAAATCAAGTAGATACTTTCGTTGACACATAAAAATTCCTTTAGATGATTGTGCTACTTCTATTCCTAGAAAGTAGCTCTGTTTTCCCCAATGTTTGATCTCAAATTGACTATTGAGAGCTTTCTTTGTGAGTTCCATAAACCTGTCATCATCGCCTACTAATAATATGTCATCAACATAGACTATAACCACACTATTTTTCCCTTGGTTAGAAATGTGAGTAGACAGCGAGTGATCTGAGGCATTTTGTATATAATTCAGTTCTTTTAGTTTCTGACTGAATTTGGCATTCCATGTTCTAGGGGACTGTTTCAGTCCATAGAGAGATTTTCTTAATTTGCACACTGCTTTAGGAACTGAGCTACATTCAACACCTTGTGGCAGATCCGTATATATTTCCTCATCTAGATCGCCATTGAGGAAAGCATTTTTTACGTCAAGTTGAGGTAAACTCCACTTCTTTACTGCAGCCACTGATAACACCACTCTTATGGTGTTCATTTTCGCAACGGGGGCAAACGTTTCATGATAGTCAATTCCTTCCTTATGAGTGTAGTCCTTCGCTACTAGTCTTGTTTTGAATCTTTCTATCTCTCCACTGCTTTTGTATTTGATTTTAAATGTCCACTTGCATCCCATAGTTTTTTTCCCATTTGGTAAGGTTACTATATCCCATGTTTTGTTTTTTTGTAGTGCCCTCAACTCTTCCTGAATTGCTGCAAGCCAACTTGGAGATTGACAAGCTTCAGTGAAGTTTGTGGGCTCCTTTTGTGCATATATTTTGGTCAGGAGCTTTGATACAACTCAGAGTAATTTTCTAGTCTCACATCATTTAACAATGAGTATTGATTCTGCCCTTGCGCATAGTAGCTGTAAAAATCATTAAACTTTGCTGGTGGTCTACTTATTCTTGTAGATCTTCTGACATGTTGTTGGGATTCATGAGGACTAGTGTCGTTGTTGTTGTTGTTGTTGTTTTCAGTACCATTCTCATTGCTCGTGGATCCATTCATTGATACCTCTGTTTGTGTATAAATTCCTGTGTCTGTCATTGGTGATAAGGTAGGTAACGGTAATGATGGCAGAGATGGTGACATTTAAGGAGCCACCCATCTCTTCATCCACTCCCCCTGATTCAAACTCTGCACATCAGTAAAATATGACAGATCTTCTACTACCTTAACATCTCTTGAAATAGAGAATTTTTGAGAGTTTGAATCAAAGCACTTGTATCCCTTTTTCGAGGAGGAGTAACCAAGGAAGATGCACTTGACAACACATTTTTGGAATTTGTTTCTGTTATGATCTTGTACATGCACAAAACAAATAGCACCAAATGCACATAGATGAGCAAGAGATGGCTGTCTATTATATAATATTTCAAATGGGCTTTTATTCAAGTCAACGGCTTGCTGTTCTGTTAATCAAATAGCAAGAAGTAGCAATTGCTTCAGGCCAAAAACTGTCAGGGACATTCATGTGAAACAATATGGCTCTTGTAATATTTAGCAAATGTCTATTCTTCCTCTCGCATATACCATTCTGCTGCGGAGTCCCTGAGCATGTCAATTGTGGAAGAATTCCATGTGCTTTAAAGAAATTGTCAAACTGCACATTAACAAACTCTCCACCATTGTCTAATCTTATTGTTTTTATGCATTTATCAAACTGTGTCTCAATCATCTTGTGAAATTTTTTGAAACAATCAAATACTTCATCCTTTTTCTTTAGAAAGTATATCCAACTCATGCATGACTTATCATCGATTAGTAGCAGAAAGTATTTGAATTGAAGTTTGGAAAGTGTGGGAGCCGGTCCCCATACATCGGCATGAATCAAATAAAAAATCCTTTCACTGTTTGTTTCAGATTGAAGGAAAGGTAACCTTGTCATCTTAGCAAACTCACATTCTTCACAAACAGAAAAATCACACACAAGATTTGGAAACATTGTTTTAAGTATTCCATTTGAAGGATGTCCTAATCTGCAGTGCCAAAGGTGGGATGATTCACTGTTCTTTGTTGTAAGAAAAGCTTTAGACTGTTGTAAATCAAGGAAGTATAGCCCATCCTTTTCGTAGCCTTCACCAATCTTCATATGGGATGTTGGGTCCAACAGAGTTACTCTCTTCTTGGAAAAGATAACATCGCAGTTAAGATCCCTTGTTAGCTTGCTAACTGATAGAAGGTTATTAGAGAACTTTTGAACATATAATGCTGAACTGTATTTATTTTTAAACGACAGATGTCCAATTCCTTTAACTGATTTCATTGAGCCATCTGCCATCTGTAACTTTGTGTTACTGATATGTGTAATTGTAAGACCCACGATTTCTTTTTTTTTTTCCCTTATCTTTTTGTAACTGTCACATTTACCATATTGGGAAGTTATAACTGCAAAAGGGAAATGGAGTGGGGAGAAAAGAAACTGAAAACAACATTCGGGAGGTTTTGTAGAGGGTTTATTTAACCCCATGTTTCAGAAAATGATCATTTCTTTACTGCATTCATAGAGGGAGAAGGTGAGGAAGAGATCCTCATTTGTGCTGGTGGCTGATGGAAAGGAACGAGAAGCAAAAGGGGTTGCTGCTGGAAATCAATCTCAATTAAAAGGTATGGGGACATTCAGCTGTGAACGTACCATGTAGCCTTGTATTTTCTGGTTGATTATGATGGATAGAGATACTTATATTCATGTTGTAATAGAATCCATGTGAGGTGTTGCATGTTGATATGTTATTTGTTGTTCTTTATTCGAGTTATCTTTGAATCTCTAGAACGAAGCATGCCAAAGTTAGGTTTGGAGATCCTCCGTATTGTGCTATGTATTCCAATCTGTGAGAAACAGAGATTCCAGCCGACCCTAAAACTGAGCATGCACATTTATGTTAAGGGATTTGTTATAGGGTTCTAACAAATCACAGGAAGTAATCATATACCAGAACCCTCGCAAAGGGTCTGGCCACAGAATTTGTGATACAAAGTTGATTGAGGGAAGACTCTGTTGTCATCCAGAACTTAAGATTATACCAAACCAAAGAGAAGGGCAGTTCAGAATGTCGTCAATAGAAGGCAACACCAGTTTTGCTTGACTTAGGGTAAACCCAAAATCAGCAAGCAAATGGGATGCGGGAAGGAAATACACTAGATTTTACCAAAGAGTAGAGGCAATCGCCCACCCGACTGGAAACCAGTCGTTTTTCTCACATGGGAGGCAGAGAGGCGACTTGGGAAAGACTGGACTGCAGCGTCGTCTTTTTGCAGTTCCCTCTTTGCTTGTGGCCCATCCCCGTCGCAGCAAAGGTGGTGCTGAAAGAACAACAACAGCGGAGGAGACGACGGATGAAAGCTTGCGTCGGTTGGTTGGCGCAGCAGTGGAAGGCCTGAGTGAAGGATCTCGTGGGAGGAAGGTAGAGCTCTCTCTCCCACTCGGGTTGGGTTTCTTCTTTCAAGTTCAGTGAAAGTGCCACCGTCAGTCGGACGGTGGGTGGCGGCGTGGTAAACCCAAACGCAGAAACAGAGGCCTCTTTCCCTCTCTGGTTTCGTTCTCTTGAAGACAGGAGGAGGCGGCGGCGGAAGCTGTCAAACGGCCGGTGGGCGCAGCAGCGTGGAAACCCAATGCCGGATCCTTCCCTAGTTCTGGATGAGGAAGACGGTGGAAGCTCCACCGTCGGTCGCCTTTGAAGAAGAAGAGACTCCACCGCCGGACGAACACAAAGACGAGGAAGAAGTGCTCGTGAGGAGAGAGAAAACGAAGCGGTGAAATAAAAGAAAAAGGAGGATCGACGGGTTTTATAGCAAAGTTGGAAAATTTCAAAGCGGGTCCACCTCTTTAGCAAAATTTACGAAAAGGCTGTTATAATTTTTAATCATTCATGCCACAACGTTTTTACTAAAAACATCTTCAAAAAGGGGTCCACAAAAGTTATTTTCTATAAGAACAAAAGAACTCTTTCGAAATTGTGAATCAGTACCCTTTGAATTCTTGAAATTGCCAAAAGAGGGTTTTTATAAATTTGTTTGCAATTTCGATGGAAAAACCGTAAGTTATGCATTCTTGCTCTATGGTACCTTTTGTATTATTTAAATTTCAGGAAAAAGGGTGTTGAACCCTCTTGTTTTGAAGTAGTGATTATTGTGTTAATTTTGAACGTGTTGTGTTTTGCGCTATGGCATTACTACTCGACTTTGCTTTGTTGTCATTAAATTGAATTAGAAAATGGCTTATTGCTTCTGTCTAAGAAATCGAGCTTGAGGGCGGTTTCTGTGAGTGGTAATAGACAAGGTCTAATAATGGTAAACTGTCACATTTGTAATTCGAAGGCGAAACGTGAACTTTGTGCGATGGTTTGTGTGAGTGCGAGCTTTTGTTGTTGCCCAGTGTTTGGTTTTGTCCCGGGAGGTAGTGGTGCGCGAGACTCACTGTTGTCGCCCACTCCTCTATCTGTACTGGAGGGCCCACAGGGTATTGGGCGGCACAAGGGCCCGAGATTCTGTTCTGTTTCTGTTTAGGAGCGAGACGTCTCCTGGTCTCTCAGCCCGGGTTCCTAAAGAGACCATGCTGCTGCAGCGACGATCTGGGATATCTCAAGAGGCTTCACTGCAGGTACCCTCGATCCGTTGGATCGCCTGGTGAAGAGATGTTCTGTTCTGCCCGTGAGTAACCACGAGGATTTCTGTTGCTCGGCACGATGACCATGACATTATCAGAGAACCACGGTTGGAAGCCTAAGAAATTTTGGAGGTTGTGCACACCTCGTTTTGTTTCTGATAATGTGACGTAACTCCAATATGTCTTAAGATTTGAAGATATTTGTTTTACAAAAGTAAAATATTATTTTGTTGGGCTTCATGGCTGGATTTTCTCCATACTCAGAGGAATTCTGACCCTTCTTTCTATCTCTACAGGTAGTCCTTGATAGATTTGGGCTCTTGGAGTGATGACCTTAGTCTTGTGATGGATGGGCATTAGCGTTCTGGACATTGTGTCGGTTTTGGGCTTCTGTTTATTTTAGTTGTTTGGGTCCAAGTGTTTGATTTTAATACAGTGCATTTGTTTAAGTTTTGGTTATGACCCAATGTTGCTTTCGCTATCATTTACATTAAAGCAAAACAAAAAAATTTGGTGTCAAAAATTGGGTCATCCAAACCAGATGAAGGTCATCCAAACCAGTTAAAGAAGGGTGTTTAGATTTCGTTGTGAATATTGAGTTTCATATTTTTGTGGCAGTTCTAACGAGTTGCTTTACGTATTGATGTTTGTTTCCTCTGTGCGGTGTAGTTCAATGGCACGCACTAGAGGAGGGAGTGTTAGTGGAAGAGGGAGAACTCCTTGCAACACCAGAAGCCGGAATGCGGAGACACATCCTACTAGACCTAGGACATCTGGTGAAAATCAACAACAGCAAGCGTTCATCATGAACACATTGCATATGATTACGGGATTTGTGCATAATGCTTCTGTAGGAGGAACTAGTACAGATATGAACGGGACAACAAATGGTGAGGCAAGGGGCACAACTCACCAACAGTTTATGAGCTTGCATCCTTTGAAGTTTCAAGGGAAGGGCACTGCTGACGATGCTGAAGAGTGGATAAGGGAAACTGAGGAGATCTTTACCACCTTGGAAGTGCCTAACAACAAGAAGGTTCGGTATCAAACCTTTATGCTAAAAGGAGATGCTAAGGAATGGTGGCAGACACAACGTGAAGTGAAGTTCACAAATCACGAAGCGACTTGGGGGGAATTCAAGGAAGCCTTCACACATGCCTACATCCCAACCTTCACACTAGAGAAACGCATGCAAGAATTCCTGGACCTTCACAAGGGAGTCTGAGTCTGCACGAATACGTCGTCAAATTCAGACATTTGGAAAAATATTGCCCCCATGTGTATACTGCTGATACGGACCGAGCAAATAAGTTCGTTAGAGGACTTAAAGACGGGTTGCAGAGCCAAGTAATTAGTAGTCATCCAAGAGATCTAGACGACACTATCGACATGGCCACACGTCTTGAGGAGGAATGGAACGGGACACAAGGGACAGATAGGAGGAGTGAATTTCTGCGATCCAAGTCGATGCCAAACATGTTCAAGAGAAGGCGCAGTGACCGGGTGATTCAAGGGGATAGATTCAAGAGACAGAGGCCATCAGCATCCAGGCAGGACGGTAAATGCCCCAAGTGTCATCGCCAACACCCTGGTAAACCATGTTACAGAGATATTAGAGCATGTCTTTACTGTGGAACACAAGGTCATTTTATTCGTGAGTGCCCAAAGAAGAAAGAGGCAGAGCAAAGGCATGGTGCAACCAATTAGGCAGCAGAAAAGAAGGTACCTGGCAGAGTTTACCCGACCACAGTTGAAGAGTTGAAACCTATTGACATGATTGGAAGTACCCTTCTTGTACAATCTCATTGGGCTCATATTCTGTTTGACTCTGGTGCATCGCATTCTTTTGTATTTAAGAGTTCTGCTGAAATTTTAAAGTTAGAAGGAAAGAAAATGCCTTATGAATTGTTAGTTGCTATGCCTATGGGAAACAAAGACACATGCAGAACGTATCTAGAAAATGTGAAAATACAAATACATGGACAATTATTACCAACACAGTTGGTGGTAATGAATATGATGGGGTATGACGTAATCCTAGGAATGGATTGGTTACACCATCACTATGCGATGATAGATTGCAGAAAGAAGAAGCTGAAGATTCAATTGGAGAATGGTCAAAAGATTGAATTTAGAGTAAAAACGCCCCAAGATCAAAGAAAGTTGGTTGTCTCAACCGTTAAGGCAAGGAAATACATGGAAAATGGGTGCACTGCATATTTGGTTAGCATGGACGCAATCGAGCAGAAATTAAAACCCATTAGTGAGGTGCGTACGGTGAAGGACTACGCAGACGTGTTTCTTGAGGATTTACCTGGATTGCCTCCTGTACGAGAAGTGGTGTTTGGCATTGAATTGATGCCAGGAACTGCACCTATTTCTAAGGCCCCATATAGAATGGCACCAGCAGAACTAAGAGAATTAAAGAAGCAGATACAAGATTTAGCCAGCAAGGGATCTATTCGTCTGAGTGTGTCACCCTGGGGAGCACCGGTCCAATTTGTGAAGAAGAAAGATGGGTCAATGTGATTATGTATTGACTATCGAATGTTGAATCAAGTTACAAGCAAGAACAAATACCTATTGCCTAGAATCGAAGACTTATTCGATCAATTAAAAGAAGCAAAAGTGTTTTCTAAGATAGACTTGAGGTCGGGATATCATCAATTGCAAATTAAGGAAGAAGATATTCCCAAAACAGCATTTCGCACACGTTATGGCATTATGAGTTTCGAGTGATGCCTTTTGGACTCACAAATGCCCCAATAGCTTTTATGGATCTTATGAATCGGATATTTCACGAGTACTTAGACCGATTCGTTATAGTGTACATTGACGATGTGCTGGTGTACTCAGAGTGTGAAGCAATGCATGCGGCACATCTCGAGATAGTGATGAAGATATTGAGACAAAATCAATTGTATGCCAAATATTCCAAGTGTGAGTTTTGGCTAGACAAGGTGAATTTCTTGGGACATGTAATCTCTAAGGAGGGAGTGGCAGTTGATCCGGCCAAAGTGGAAGCTGTACAACAATGGAATTCGCCAACTAATGTGTTAGAAATCAGAAGTTTTCTTGGTTTGGCAGGTTATTACAGGAAGTTCATCAAGGATTTTTCGAAAATTGCAACCCCAATGACTAAACTGCTACGGAAAGGAGTAAAATTTACGTGGACAGAGGATTGTCAGAAGAGTTTTCAGATATTGGAAGACAGTTTGATTAGTGCCCCAATTCTAACACTGCCAACTGGGAGGAAAGGATTTGTGGTATATACTGTTACTTCAGGAACATGATATGGAGTGGTGCTTATGCAAAAGGACAATGTTATAGCTTATGTCTCTAGTCAACTAAAACAACACGAGAAGAACTATCCAACACGTGATTTGGAATTAAGAGCTGTGGTATTTGCATTAAAAATATGGAGACATTATCTCTATGGCGTGGAATTTGAAGTATTATCTGACCACAAATCCCTCAAATATTTGTTCTCGCAGAAGAAACTAAACCTAAGACAAAGAAGATGGCTGGAATATCTCAAAGATTACGACTTTGAAATAAAGTATCATCAAGGAAAGGCCAATGTGGTAGCCGATGCACTGAGCAGAAAGACGACTGTAAAAGCTAGAGGACTATTAATGCAGACATGGAATTTAGTTGAAGACTTGGAAAAATGGCATCCATTGCGAGATGATAATGGAAAGGTGAAGTATGCTGGAATAATTCGAGATAGTTTATTTGATGAAATTATTGAGAAACAAAAATAGAGCCCTGAATATGCGAAGTTGAAACTTGAGTGTCACAAGAAGGAAGAAACTCCTTATTCTGAGGATGACGATGGATCTGTGTGGTTCAACGGTAGATTGTGGGTTCCGAATGATCTAGAGGTGAAAAACAAGTTGTTTGAAGAGGCACACAAAATGAGATACACCATGCATTCGGGGAGCACCAAGATGTACCAAAATTTAAGGATAAACTTTTGGTGGCCAGGAATGAAGAAGGAGATTGCTGAGTTCGTCTCACGGTGCTTGGTGTGTCAACAGGTCAAAGTGGAACATCAGAAACCAGGTAGTTTGATGCAACATATAGAAATTCCTCAATGAAAATGGGAAGACATCACCATGGACTTTGTAGTGGGGTTACCATGTACTCGACGACAACACGATGCTATTTGGGTAGTGGTAGACCGCCTAACTAAATCTGCACATTTTCTTTCGATCAAGATTTCACAATCACTAGCAAGTCTGGTAGATTTGTATGTTGATGAAATTGTGAGACTTCATGAAATCTCTAAATCAATAATCTCTGACAGAGATCCAATATTTACATCCAAGTTTTGGGGAAGGTTACAGGAAGTGTTGGGAACAAAATTGAAACTGGGTACAACATTTCATCCGCAGACAGATGGACAGTCTGAGCGAACCATCCAGACTCTTGAAGATATGTTAAGAGTTTGTGTTTTGCAATGGAAGGGTGAGTGGGATAAACATGTGAAGTTGGCTGAATTTGCCTACAACAACAGCTATCACTCTAGCATTGGAATGGCTCCGTTTGAAGCTCTTTATGGCCGATCTTATAGTTCACCATCATGTTGGACTGAGATAGGACACAACAAGATTGAGGATCCTTTGGTGATCCAACACTACACTTATCAGGTCAATATGATTAGAAAGAAACTTTTGGCTGCTCAGAGTTGACAAAAGAGTATGCAGACCAACGAAGAAGAGAGCTAGCTTTTGAAGTAGGAGATCATGTATTTGTCAGGGTATCACCCACCAAGAGTGTTTTTCGATTTGGAAAGAAGGGAAAATTGAGCCCAAGATACATTGGTCCGTTCGAGATTCTGGAAAAAGTTGGAGAGGTTGCATATCAAATTGCACTTCCACCGCAGTATAGTCATGTTCATCCAGTATTTCACGTGTCGATGTTAAGGAAGTATGTAAATGATCCTTCGCATGTGATAGACTATGAAGAAGTTGATTTGCAAGAGGACATGACAACCGAGGAAAGGCCGCTTCGGATCATAGACCGAAAGGAGCATGTGTTGTGCAAGAAGACCATCCCACTAGTTCAAGTAGAATGGCAGCATCATGGCATCAAAGAATGTATGTGGGAGCCAGAAGAGGACATGAGAAAGAGTTATCCCCAATTGTTTCAATAAGGTACACTCAAATTTCGAGGATGAAATTTCTTTTTAGGAGGGAAGGATGTAAGACCTACGATTTTTTTTTTCCACTTATCTTTTTGTAACTGTAACGTTTACCATATTGAGAAGTTATAACTGCAAAAGGGAAATGGAGTGGGGGAGAAAAGAAACTGAAAACAACACTTGGGAGGTTTTGTAGAGGGTCTATTTAACCCCATGTTTCAGAAAATTGATCATTTCTTTACTGCATTCATAGAGGGAGAAGGTGAGGAAGAGATCCTCATTTGTGCTGGTGGCTGCTTGAAAGGAACGAGAAGCAAAAAGGGGTTGCTGCTGGAAATCAATCTCGATTAAAAGGTATGGGGACATTCAGCTGTGAACGTACCATGTAGCCTTGTATGTTTTGGTTGATTATGATGGATAGAGATACTTATATTCATGCTGTAATAGAATCCATGTGAGGTGTTGCATGTTGATATGTTATTTGGTGTTCTTTATTCGAGTTACCTTTGAATCTCTAGAACGAAGCATGCTAAAGTTATGTTTGAAGATCCTCCATATTGTGCTATGTATTCCAATCTGTGAGAAACAGAGATTCCAACCAACCCTAAAACTGAGCATGCACATTTATGTTAAGGGATTTGTTAGAATGTCGTCAATAGAAGGCAACACCAGTTTTGCTTGACTTAGGGTAAACCCAAAATCAGCAAGCAAATAGGGATGAGGGAAGGAAATACACTAGATTTTACAAAAGAGTAGAGGCAATCACCCGCCCGACCGAAACCAGTCGTTTTTCTCACATGGGAGGCAGAGAGGCGACTTGGGAAAGACTGGTCTGCAGTGTCGTCTTTTTGTAGTTCCCTCTTTGCTTGTGGCCCGTCCCCGTCGCAGCAAAGGTGGTGCTGAAAGAACGAGAACAGCGGAGGAGACGACGGTTGAAAGCTTGCGTCGGTCAGTTGGCGCAGCAGTGGAAGGCCTGAGTGAAGGATCTCATGGGAGGAAGGTAGAGCTATCTCTCCCACTCGGGTTGGGTTTCTTCTTTCAAGTTCAGTGAAAGTGCCACCGTCAGTCGGACGGTGGGTGGCGGCGTGGTAAACCCAAACGCAGAAACAGAGGCCTCTTTCCCTCTCTGGTTTCATTCTCTTGAAGACAGGAGGAGGCGGCGGCGGAAGCTGTCAAACGGCCGGTGGGCGCAGCAGCATGGAAACCCAATGCCGGATCCTTCCCTAGTTCTGGATGAGGAAGACGGTGGAAGCTCCACCGTTGGTCGCCTTTGAAGAAGAAGAGACTCCACCGCCGGACGAACACAAAGACGAGGAAGAAGTGCTCGTGAGGAGAGAGAAAACGAAGCGGTGAAATAAAAGAAAAAGGAGGATCGACGGGTTTTATAGCAAAGTTGGAAAATTTCAAAGCGGGTCCATCTCTTTAGCAAAATTTACGAAAAGGCTGTTATAATTTTTAATCATTCATGCCACAACGTTTTTACTAAAAACATCTTCAAAAAGGGGTCTGCAAAAGTTATTTTCTATAAGAACAAAAGAACTCTTTCGAAATTGTGAATCAGTACCCTTTGAATTCTTGAAATTGCCAAAAGAGGGTTTTTATAAATTTGTTTGCAATTTCGATGGAAAAACCGTAATGTTATGCATTCTTGCTCTATGGTACCTTTTGTATTATTTAAATTTCAGGAAAAAGGGTGTTGAACCCTCTTGTTTTGAAGTAGTGATTATTGTGTTAATTTTGAATGTGTTGTGTTTTGCGCTATGGCATTACTACTCGACTTTACTTTGTTGTCATTAAATTGAATTAGAAAATGGCTTATTGCTTCTGTCTGAGAAATCGAGCTTGAGGGCGGTTTCTGTGAGTGGTAATAGACAAGGTCTAATAACGGTAAACTGTCACATTTGTAATTCGAAGGCGAAACGTACTTTGTGCGATGGTTTGTGTGAGTGCGAGCTTTTGTTGTTGCCCAGTGTTTGGTTTTGTCCCGGGAGGTAGTGGTGCGTGAGACTCACTGTTATAGCCCACTCCTCTGTCTGTACTGGAGGGCCCATAGGGTATTGGGCGGCACAAGGGCCCGAGATTCTGTTCTGTTTCTGTTTAGGAGCGAGACATCTCCTGGTCTCTCAGCCCGGGTTCCTAAAGAGACCATGTTGCTGCAGCGGCGATCTGGGATATCTCAAGAGGCTACACTGCAGGTACCCTCGATCCGTTGGATCGCCTGGTGAAGAGATGTTCTGTTCTGCCCATGAGTAACCACGGGGATTTCTGTTGCTCGGCACGATGACCATGACATTATCAGAGAACCACGGTTGGAAGCCTAAGAAATTTTGGAGGTTGTGCACACCTCGTTTTGTTTCTGATAATGTGACGTAACTCCAATATGTCTTAAGATTTGAAGATATTTGTTTTACAAAAGTAAAATATTATTTTGTTGGGCTTCATGGCTGGATTTTCTCCATACTCAGAGGAATTATGACCCTTCTTTCTATCTCTACAGGTAGTCCTTGATAGATTTGGGCTCTTGGAGTGATGACCTTAGTCTTGTGATGGATGGGCATTGGCGTTCTGGACACTGTGTCGGTTTTGGGCTTTTGTTTATTTTAGTTCTTTGGGTCCAAGTGTTTGATTTTAATACAGTGCATTTGTTTAAGTTTTGGTCATGACTCAATGTTGCTTTCACTATCATTTACATTAAAGAAAAACAAAAAAATTTGGTGTCAAAAATTGGGTCGTGACAACTTTGGTATCAGAGCACAGTGTCTAGAGTCCATGTCCAATGCCAATGTCGATCACAAGCAGATGAAGGTCATCCAGACCAGTTAAAGAAGGGTGTTTAGATTTCGTTGTGAATATTGAGTTTCATATTTTTGTGGTAGTTCTAATGAGTTTCTTTACGTATTGATGTTTGTTTCCTCTGTGCGGTGTAGTTCAATGGCACGCACTAGAGGAGGGAGTGTTAGTGGAAGAGGGAGAACTCCTTGCAACACCAGAAGCCGGAATGCGGAGACACATCCTACTAGACCTAGGACATCTGGTGGAAATCAACAACAGCAAGCGTTCATCATGAACACATTGCATATAATTACGGGAAACTGAGGAGATCTTTACCGCCCTGGAAGTGCCTAACAACAAGAAGGTTCGGTATCGAACCTTTATGCTAAAAGGAGATGCTAAGGAATTGTGGCAGACACAACGTGAAGTGAAGTTCACAAATCACGAAGCGACTTGGACCGAAATTCAAGGAATCCTTCACACATGCCTACATCCCAACCTTCACACTAGAGAAACGCATGCAAGAATTCCTGGACCTTCACAAGGGAGTCTGAGTCTGCACTAATACGTCGTCAAATTCAGACATTTGGAAAAATATTGCTCCCATGTGTATACTGCTGATACGGACCGAGCAAATAAGTTCGTTAGAGGACTTAAAGACGGGTTGCGGAGCCAAGTAATTAGTAGTCGTCCCAGAGATCTAGACGACACTATCGACATGGCCACACGTCTTGAGGAGGACTGGAACGGGATGCAAGGGACAGATAGGAGGAGTGAATTTCTGTGATCCAAGTCGATGCCAAACATGTTCAAGAGAAGGCGCAGTGACCGGGTGAATCAAGGGGATAGATTCAAGAGACAGAGGCCATCAGCATCCAGGCGGGACGGTAAATGCCCCAAGTGTCATCGCCAACGCCCTGGTAAACCATGTTACAGAGATATTAGAGCATGTCTTTACTGTGAAACACAAGGTCATTTTATTCGTGAGTGCCCAAAGAAGAAAGAGGCAGAGCAAAGGCATGGTGCAACCAATTAGGCAGCAGAAAAGAAGGTATCTGGCAGAGTTTACCCAACCATAGTTGAAGAGTTGAAACCTATTGACATGATTGAAGGTACCCTTCTTGTACAATCTCGTTGGGCTCATATTCTGTTTGACTCTGGTGCGTCCGCAAAAGTTATTTTCTATAAGAACAAAAGAACTCTTTCGAAATTGTGAATCAGTACCCTTTGAATTCTTAAAATTGCCAAAAGAGGGTTTTTATAAATTTGTTTGCAATTTCGATGGAGAAACCGTAATGTTATGCATTATTGCTCTATGGTACCTTTTGTATTATTTAAATTTCAAGAAAAAAGATGTTGAATCCTCTTGTTTTGAAGTAGTGATTATTGTGTTAATTTTGAACGTGATGTGTTTTGCGCTATGGCATTACTACTCGACTTTGCTTTGTTGTCATTAAATTGAATTAGAAAATGGCTTATTGCTTCTGTCTGAGAAATCGAGCTTGAGAGCGGTTTCTGTGAGTGGTAATAGACAAGGTCTAATAACGGTAAACTGTCACATTTGTAATTCGAAGGCGAAACGTGAACTTTGTGTGATGGTTTGTGTGAGTGCGAGCTTTTGTTGTTGCCCAGTGTTTGGTTTTGTCCCGGAAGGTAGTGGTGCGCGAGACTCACTGTTGTCGCCCACTCCTCTGTCTGTACTGGAGGGCCCACAGGGTATTGGGCGGCACAAGGGCCCGAGATTCTGTTCTGTTTCTGTTTAGGAGCGAGACGTCTCCTGGTCTCTCAGCCCGGGTTCCTAAAGAGACCATGCTGCTGCAGCGGCGATCTGGGATATCTCAAGAGGCTTCACTGCAGGTACCCTCGATCCGTTGGATCGCCTGGTGAAGAGATGTTCTGTTCTACCCGTGAGTAACCACGGGGATTTCTGTTGCTCGGCACGATGACCATGACATTATCAGAGAACCACGGTTGGAAGCCTAAGAAATTTTGGAGGTTGTGCACACCTCGTTTTGTTTCTGATAATGTGACGTAACTCCAATATGTCTTAAGATTTGAAGATATTTGTTTTACAAAAGTAAAATATTATTTTGTTGGGCTTCATGGCTGGATTTTCTCCATACTCAGAGGAATTATGACCCTTCTTTCTATCTCTACAGGTAGTCCTTGATAGATTTGGGCTCTTGGAGTGATGACCTTAGTCTTGTGATGGATGGGCATTGGCGTTCTGGACACTGTGTCGGTTTTGGGCTTTTGTTTATTTTAGTTCTTTGGGTCCAAGTGTTTGATTTTAATACAGTGCATTTGTTTAAGTTTTGGTCATGACTCAATGTTGCTTTCACTATCATTTACATTAAAGAAAAACAAAAAAATTTGGTGTCAAAAATTGGGTCGTGACAACTTTGGTATCAGAGCACAGTGTCTAGAGTCCATGTCCAATGCCAATGTCGATCACAAGCAGATGAAGGTCATCCAGACCAGTTAAGGAAGGGTGTCTAGATTTCGTTGTGAATATTGAGTTTCATATTTTTGTGGTAGTTCTAACGAGTTGCTTTACGTATTGATGTTTTTTTCCTCTGTGCGGTGTAGTTCAATGGCACGCACTAGAGGAGGGAGTGTTAGTGGAAGAGGGAGAACTCCTTGCAACACCAGAAGCCGGAATGCGGAGACACATCCTACTAGACCTAGGACATCTGGTGGAAATCAACAACAGCAAGCGTTCATCATGAACACATTGCATATAATTACGGGATTTGTGCATAATGCTTCTGCAGGAGGAACTAGTACAGATACAAACGGGATAACAAATGGTGAGGCAAGGGGCACAACTCACCAATAGTTTATGAGCTTGCATCCTCCGAAGTTTCATGGAAGGGCACTGCTGACGATGCTAAAGAGTGGATAAGGGAAACTGAGGAGATCTTTACCGCCCTGGAAGTGCCTAACAACAAGAAGGTTCGGTATCGAACCTTTATGCTAAAAGGAGATGCTAAGGAATGGTGGCAGACACAACGTGAAGTGAAGTTCACAAATCACGAAGCGACTTGGGGCGAAATTCAAGGAATCCTTCACACATGCCTACATCCCAACCTTCACACTAGAGAAACGCATGCAAGAATTCCTGGACCTTCACAAGGGAGTCTGAGTCTGCACGAATACATCGTCAAATTCAGACATTTGGAAAAATATTGCTCCCATGTGTATACTGCTGATACGGACCGAGCAAATAAGTTCGTTAGAGGACTTAAAGACGGGTTGCGGAGCCAAGTAATTAGTAGTCGTCCAAGAGATCAAGACGACACTATCGACATGGCCACACGTCTTGAGGAGGACTGGAACGGGACGCAAGGGACAGATAGGAGGAGTGAATTTCTGTGATCCAAGTCGATGTCAAACATGTTCAAGAGAAGGCGCAGTGACCGGGTGAATCAAGGGGATAGATTCAAGAGACAGAGGCCATCAGCATCCAGGCGAGACGGTAAATGCCCCAAGTGTCATCGCCAACGCCCTGGTAAACCATGTTACAGAGATATTAGAGCATGTCTTTACTGTGAAACACAAGGTCATTTTATTCGTGAGTGCCCAAAGAAGAAAGAGGCAGAGCAAAGGCATGGTGCAACCAATTAGGCAGCAGAAAAGAAGGTACCTGGCAGAGTTTACCCAACCACAGTTGAAGAGTTGAAACCTATTGACATGATTGAAGGTACCCTTCTTGTACAATCTCATTGGGCTCATATTCTGTTTGACTCTGGTGCGTCCGCAAAAGTTATTTTCTATAAGAACAAAAGAACTCTTTCGAAATTGTGAATCAGTACCCTTTGAATTCTTAAAATTGCCAAAAGAGGGTTTTTATAAATTTGTTTGCAATTTCGATGGAAAAACCGTAATGTTATGCATTATTGCTCTATGGTACCTTTTGTATTATTTAAATTTCAAGAAAAAGGATGTTGAATCCTCTTGTTTTGAAGTAGTGATTATTGTGTTAATTTTGAACGTGATGTGTTTTGCGCTATGGCATTACTACTCGACTTTGCTTTGTTGTCATTAAATTGAATTAGAAAATGGCTTATTGCTTCTGTCTGAGAAATCGAACCTGAGGGCGGTTTCTGTGAGTGGTAATAGACAAGGTCTAATAATGGTAAACTCTCACATTTATAATTCGAAGGTGAAACTTGAACTCTGTGCGATGGTTTATGTGAGTGCGAGCTTTTGTTGTTGCCCAGTGTTTGGTTTTGTCCCGAGAGGTAGTGGTGCTGGTTTTGTCCCGAGAGGTAGTGGTGCGCGAGACTCACCGTTGTCGCCCCCTCCTCTGTCTTTACTGGAGGGCCCACAGGGTATTGGGCGGCACAAGGGCCCGAGATTCTGTTCTGTTTCTGTTTAGGAGCGAGACGTCTCCTGGTCTCTCAGCTCGGTTTCCTAAAGAGACCATGCTGCTGCAGCGGCGATCTGGGATATCTCAAGAGGCTTCACTGCAGGTACCCTCGATCCGTTGGATCGCCTGGTGAAGAGATGTTCTGTTCTGCCCGTGAGTACCCACGGGGATTTTTGTTGCTCCGCACGATGACCATGACATTGTCAGAGAACCACGGTTGGAAGCCTACCAAATTTTGGAGGTTGTGCACACCTCATTTTGTTTCTGATAATGTGACGTAACTCCAATATGTCTTAAGATTTGAAGATATTTGTTTTACAAAAATAAAATATTATTTTGTTGGGCCATGTTCCATTCATGGCTGGATTTTCTCCATACTCAGAGGAATTCTGACCCTTCTTTCTATCTCTACAGGTAGTCCTTGATAGATTTGGGCTCTTGGAGTGATGACCTTAGTCATGTGATGGACGGGCATTGGCGTTCTGGACACTGTGTCGGTTTTGGGCTTGTGTTTATTTTAGTTGTTTGGGTCCAAGTGTTTGATTTTAGTACAGTGCATTTGTTTAAGTTTTGGTCATGACTCAATGTTGCTTCTGCTATTATTTACATTAAAGAAAAAAAAAATGGTGTTAAAAATTGGATTGTGACAGTAACATCTGTTATTTTATTTAGATCACCAGTAATATGTTCAGTAGCACCGCTGTCTACTACCGAGGAATCAGAATTTAATTTGACTGTGAGAGCAAGAGACTTACCAAGTATAATAGAAGATTCTTCAGGTGTAGAGGATGCAATGCTGGTGGCAAGGTTAGATTGAGCTACTTGACGCAGCACACAGGCAAGGTCTGATAAGTGTGCTTGAGAGAGGTTTGGGTTTCTTGAAGCTTGTCCTGGATTCTTGTTTATTTGTTGCTTTCTCTGCAGGTGCCAACATGTATCCCTTGTGTGGCTATTCTTCTTACAATATGTGCATTTAAATTATCGGAATTTGTTTAAGGGATGAGGCTCAGCAGCTTCTTGTCTTTGACTCCTGAAGGCCATCAGTTCTTGCCTTTCTTCCATGCCTCTTGAATCTTCAGGATTCATCACTTTACGACGAGTTTCCTCTCGTTGTATCATGGCACATACACTGTTCAATGATGGTTGTGGATCACTCATTAGCACTTGGCTTCGTAGGTTGTCGAAGTCTTGGCCAAGTCCAGCCAAGATTTTGAAGATTTTGTATTCCTCTTGACGTTGCCTCAGAATATCTAGATTTGTTGTAATTGGTCGATATTGGGAAAGTTCATCCCACATACCCTTAAGGCCATTCAGATATAAGTGGAATGGTCTGTTAACTGTTCTTGTGACTTCTTGTTGCAGTTGATACACACGAGCTAGATTGTGTGTTTCACCATAAATCTCATTTAGAGTGTCCCAAATTTCTTTTGAGGAGTCGAGAAACAAGAATCCCTCAGCTATATTTGGCTTCATGGAGTTAAGCAACCATGCCATAATACAGAGCTAACTCTCTGTCAAGAGAAATTGGAAGACATGACTGAAAAATTGAAGCAGTCAATAGCTGAAATAGAATTACTAAAAGAGCAGTGAGAAAATATTTTGGACAATATTATACCAAAAATACTTCTTTTATATTTCCCAAAATTAGTAGTAGTTTTATTAGTCTACTTTATTCTCTTTGTAGTTTAACTAGTTTATTGAATTTTCTTTCATATTATTATATGCATAGACTAGAATATTTGAACCCTGAGATATACCCAAACCATAAAAGATATAATTTGATAACCCAAATAGGCCCAAAAATTTACAATAAACAGGTGAAACAAATAGCTCGAAGCAAAGTTATAAAATATCTCAGAAAAATTATAACTGTTAAGAGATTTATAAACAAGTTAAAAATATTAGTGTTTCTTAATAAGATAGAGCAACAATGGCGTATGTTAGAACATTATGTACATTATCAATCAGACAATAATTATTCAGACTACTCAGACTATGAAGAATATTTATACAACGAATTGTATGAACCTTGAAAGTTTGGCATACCATTACACTACCATATGAATCGACTAGAATACATGAACTTAGAACTATACCAAAAGTCTGAGAGTACTGTAAAATGCAACCAATTTAGTCATACATGTTATTTTCAAAATGGAAAACATTTACTTCATAATGAGGACACGAGTCTCATGTGTCAACAACTGAATAGTATAACCGATCTACACATTTCCTTAGCACAAAGCCTAGAATCCTACAATACTAAGAATCAGGTCTTTTTGCAACCCATATTTTATACATTAAGAAATAATATTTTTAAAAAAATATTAGAAAACCAAAGATATCTAAAAGACCAACTAGCCACAATTTTGAGTAAACTGGGAAGCTTACAAGAATATAAAGATAATACTGAAATCTTTCGAAAAACCCTAAGATATCCACACCAGAACTATACTGAAATCATAAAATTAATAATTGAAATCAAGCAAATAATCTTACGCTAAGCATGGATTATATTTCGAGAACCTTAGCAAAAATAGAGTATAAACATGAACATGAATGGAAACATAGATCAGGAAGTAGTGACCATCCATGCATCTTTTGTAATGGGTATCCTAGTATAGATCAAGATTTCAGTGCAAGATTTGTATGACTAAAGCATGCAAATTCTGTTTAGAAACAAGACAGTACCAATTTCTTCTAGAAAAAATGGTTGGACGAAAAGACGACACTATAGAAAAACGAATTCTTGTAGTAGAAAATAAAATAGATAGATGATATAGAAAAAAGTTTAGCTATAGCTGAACTAAAAATGAGAACATTAGAAAACAAGATAGTGAAGCTTGATCCAACAAATTATGAGATGCCAAATATCAACAACAAGGGTAAAGGCATAATTCTGGAAAAAGGTAAAAGGACACTAACTACTATAACTTTTCCTAATATAAAGACTGACTATAAGGAACAAAGAAGAACAACTATCAGAATCCCTTGTATATTTAAAATAGAAAAGTGAAAATTAGAAATAGATGTCTTAATAGACACAGGGTGTAGTGTCTCGGTGTTAGATAAAACATTAGTTCCACCAGAATATCATAGAAGCTTAGACCCCACCTTACAACTTTGGGCAAAACAAATGGATGGATCCTTACACAAATATGATAAAGAAATATGCAATTATAAAATAGCTTTTAGAGTCTCTGAAGAGGAACATACTGCCTACCAACCAGGGCCTAAGACATTCATTAGACATATGCAATTACATGATCGTACGAAATGCATTATAGGACTAAATTTCATTCTAGAAAATATGGCTGGATGTGTCATAACTAGAACGGACCTTTTTTTTCTTAACAATCAAGTTTCTTGGATCCTAGAATGGAAATCATATGAAAATAAAGGCTGTAAATGTAAAATTCCAAGAACTTGCAAAGAAAAAATTGACCTAACTTACTCAGAAGAAGAGGATGACCTAGAAGAATTACAAATAGATCCCGAATATAACCTTATAAATATACAAAAAATCTATAATAAATTAGAAACAGGCGGTACAGAAATAGATGACTTGCTCAGAATATTAGAAAAAGATGAAATCATAGGAGAAATACCTACTAAACATTGGGATCGTAATAAAATAAAATGTATCCTATAGACAAAAGATCCAAGATTTACTATTTCCAACGAAAAGATAAATGCTACGAATGACAATATTAAATATTCTGAGACACATATAAATGACCTATTTAAACTAGGAGTCATAAGGAGAAGCATAAGCCCTCATAGAAGTCTTGCCTTTATTATTAATAAACATAGTGAACAAGTTCATGAAAAATAACGAATGGTCATAAGACTATAGGCGACTTAATGATAACACTATAGAAGACTCTTATGATATACCTGATAAAATTGAATTAATCAATAGTATACAATACAGTAAAATATTTAGTAAATTTGATTGCAAATCTGGATTCTAGCAGGTAAAAATGCATAAGTATAGTATTCAATGGAATGCATTTACTTGTCCCTTAGGAAGCTTTGAATGGTTAGTCATGCCTTTTGGCTCAAAAAATGCTCCTGCTATATTCCAACAAAAAATGGATATGATATTTAGCCAATATATAGGATTTGTGTGTATTTATATAAATGACATCCTCGTTCATAGTAAAACCCAACTAGATCATATAGGCCACTTCAAGATAGTATTAAGAGAATTTTTGCGTAATGGAATTATAATCAGTAGTAAAAAGGCATAGTTCTTCAGAAAACACAGAGAATATTTAGGTGTAGAGATTGGTGAAGGGAAAGTCAAACTACAACCACATATAGCAACTAAAGCTTTAGAATTTGAGATACATGATATCAAAAGCTTTCAACGGTTTTTAGGATTAGTAAACTACGCTAGACCATTTATTAAAGACTTAGGGAAGATGGTCAGCCCATTATACAGTAAACTCAGCCAAACTAGGGTTAAAGCCTTTAATATAGAAGATATGAAACAAATAGAAAAAGTTAAGTAAGCAATAAAATACTTACCAGAAATGTATCTACCCCTACATTCAAATTTCTTAATAATTGAAACTGATGGATGTATGAACGGGTGGGGAGCAGTGTTAAAAAGGAAACCCAATAAGTATGCTTCCAAAGTAATAGAAGTTGTTTGCAGATATAGCAGCGGCCAATACAAAGAAAAGGGACTCTCCAGTAGTATAGATCAAGAAATTCTTGCAGTAATATATGGGCTCAATAGTTTTTGCTTATTTTTGCTAAACAAAAAAGAAATAATAGTTAAGACCGATTGTGATGCTATTGTAAAATTTTATGAAAATAAAAATTCTAAAAGAATAAGCCGGAGAAGATGAATACATAAAAGGAGAAAACAATCGTCTAGCCGACATGTTAAGTAGACTTCTAAAAGATGAATAGAGACATCGATATTTATGAATCTGAAATAAGAAGACTCAATAAAATTATAAGTTATCTCGACCAATCCAGATTAAGGTTACATGACCTTAACCATGCTTTCTCCATCGAGATCAGGAAAGTTAGTGATGATCTTTTAGACATTGTTTTAACCATGCAACAGTTAGTTGATGACATGAAACAAGTAAGGGTTCAAGCATCTTCATCTTGTTCTTCAAATAACATATCTGCATGTAGACATTAGTCACGGTAGACAAGATAGAATGCATCGTTTCACTTGATATTTTTCTTATTACAGGACAAGATGACTTCTACAAACCAGTTGCCCCTTGACCCAGACTTAGGATTACCAATCTTCCCACCTCATTTCAAATTTAGTCTTTTGAACTTCTCCAAGCTTCATCCTTGATCTAAAAGATCATGTCCTTCTAGACAATCTCTAGCAAAACAAAAGAAATCCCTCATACCCAAAAATCCTTTCTTTATTAGCCAGTAATCTCAACTTGAACTCTGCCATAACTCTCCATGGATCATATACCCCTCCGACCTCAAAACCTAGATGCTTATCTTACCCTAGAAAGGAGCCTAAAAGCAGCCCAAGCAGAAATAAGTTGGCGGTAAAAAGAAAAAGAAGAGCAAAATGAAAAAATACAAGCTCTAGAATAAAAAAAATAGAATCCTCTGGGAACATGTTGAAGAGGAAATCAGAAAATTAGGAGAAAAAAAGGAGACAGAAAGTCTGGTTTGGAATTTGCTCTGCTGAAGCATGGACACAACCCACATGAAGAAAATTCTTTTTGTGAATGTGAACAAGGATTTTCCATTATACAAGTCACCCTTAACCTTAGAAAGTGGCAAGACCAAGAGATTCAGGGAATAAAACTTTCTTCCAAAACTCTTCTGGAACAAGGATTTTTAAAACGAATACTGGTTACGAAAGAAGAGCAGGTAAAACATCTTGATTTTCATTGGCGATTGGGCATACACATTTAGAAGGATGTTTAAACTTGGAAACATAAAGTCTTATGGCTATGTTAATTTAGACATTGAATCTATTCCTCCTTCGTATGAATACCCTTGTGAAGAGAAACATGAGATTACGATCAACATCTACACTTCACTTTTTTCGTTGCAAACCCGTATTCTTGAAGAAACTCTTCTTATTGATGAAGATGTATATTCACAACTGAAGCGTTGGAGAGCTTATACAATTGTTGCAGATCAACATGCCCAGTAGACAAGATCTACTTGTATGGTAGTTGAAGATAAAAATACATGAATCTTCCTAGCAGATACTTGGCTTACTGAGAAATTTTACATTCCTTTCCAAAGTATCTTACAGATAAACGCTGGTCTCTATGAACACTTCTGCCAAATCTATGACAGTAATCCTGCAGAATGGACCGGTGATGATCAAAATGTCAGAGCAGTCATTCACAGAGACGACAATGAAGATGAGTGGAATGTTGGTGATGAATGAGGATGGGATAATAATGAACAGTACGAAGAAGAAATTATAGAAGAAATTAGAAACAACTAGAGAAAAGTAGGGACGAAGCTACTGAGTCCTTAACCCTGCAGCCTAACATTTGTCAAGATCGGTAAAACTTGACCGTTGTAAGTCATGGTTAAACTTTCCATGGGTACAGTGCTTCCCATGTAAAACATAAACATCATTCGTTTGAGAAGAAACGTGATAAACTTCTCTTTTGAAAAATCCCCCAAGTTAAACATAGGATTTGCGTTGTAGATTATCGCTTCAAAATCTACCCTGGAAAAACCCTCTAGGATAAATATGGGTTTTACGTTTGTAAATTTTCGGCATAAAAATGTATCCTGTGACGCACGCCATAGGATAAGCTTTGGGTCACATCATGAGGCAAATCGTTTCGAGGTGCCTCTAGAAGATCGTTGTAGTTGTCGACCTTCTTTATGTAAATATAAAGCAACGTTGCATGAATAAAGAAGAAGGAATCTCACACGCATCAAAAAAGTGAAAAGTAAGGAAGACACGTGGCATCTCGAAGAAAAACACGGAGTTACTGTAGCATTGCGGATCACTGTAGCACTACGGCGGACACTGTAGCTACTGTAGCACCGCAGCTGACACTGTAGCACTTTTTAGCTTTTTGAACACGTTCGACTGCCACCTCATCGAGCACACGCCAGCTGTCCTCTTTCGAGTTCCTTCAATTATAACGGCTTTTGTTTGTTAGCGTTTAGCTAGCTTGGGAAGGAACCCTATTCATTTTCCAAATTGTAATTTGCTTTCAAGTCCGGTGCCTATATAAGTACCATCCCGGTGTCTGTACTCATCATCCTATCATCCATCCATACATCTTTCACCCTTCTGAGTGCTTGAGTCCTCTCCCTTCCTCGCTCCCCTTCTTTTTCTTCTCCACTCCCCCGCCTATTCCCATGCTGTTGTAAGAACCGAACCGGCGCTTAAGTTTAGAGTCAGAGCTTTTATCATCCTAATGATTATCAGGTTAAGTTGACAAACTATAAGTTTATCAGAACTACTAGGTGGATTGTATCTGGTTAGTCCTTCTGCATCAGGGTAGTAGGTCCTTGTTTTGTTTCAGACTTTGTATATAGATGTCTTCTTTATCACACATAAGTGTCTGTAAAGTTTACTAGTTTTTAGGGTCTTATGTTTTCGGTATATCTTAGGATTCAAATATTCTATTCTATGCATATAATAATATGAAAGAGAATTTAGTAAACTAATTAAACTACAAAGGGAATAAAGTAAACTAATAAAACTACTACTAATATTGGCTAGTATAAAAGTAGTAAATATTTTTGGATTTTTTTTTTAAAAACACAGTGTTCTGTAATCAAAGGGTGCTTAAAGTACGGTTTTTTGAAATCAAAAGGTTCTTGAGCCTACTAGGTACTCATCTCTTTTCATCCCACAGTCCTACGTATCATGCATACAACTTCACACTCTGTTTACGAGCCTTTTATTTTTAAGTTGAAAAAATTCCTTTCACAAGAACAGGGTTCTATGAACAGATAACACATGTATTATAAAAAAGAACAAACTGAAGCATGGTAAGCATATGGTATGATTCCCCCGATTTTGAAAACTTGTTATATTCTCCTTTCATCGAACACTATGTGTGACACCTTGTCATCTCATTCAGGCCTCACCGTTCGTGTATTATTTTTCCCCTAAACGGCCTCCTCACCTCGGCGGGTACTTCTTTTCCACAATAGCCTATTGGTCTTAAAGGATTCACACAGTGGCTCGTCCAGAGAATAAAAAACTCAAAAACATGGGAATCATATCATAAATTACGAAACCATAATAGATTTATTCATCTTGGACTAATAATTATAGGAATTAAGGGATTAGCCAGAAGAAATTTAGGAACAAAAGTTTTAATCACTTTACTAGATAAGAGATGGGCAAACGATGCTAGGAAAGCTATTATAGCAAGTATGGAAATTGATATGTCTAACAACAAGGGCATATTCTACTGTGCACCCGATTTTTTTCTAAGCATAAGAGACCTTGAACATATTATCATAGGAATTCAAACTAAAGGATATAAAACATTAACGGGAAAGGCTAATTTACTTGTAAATGTCGGATTCTTAAGAAAAGTAACAAATAGTAGTACTACAAAGTATAAAATCGATACTAAGGCTATAATTGAATCTATGACTAGTAAAGGTATCAGGATGATTAAGCCTATGGCTATTGATCCTGAAGAGTTAGAAGGCTTAGATTGTAATATTAGTAAAAATTTAAAAATAAATACTAATGTCAAAGTTGCTGAAGAAAGTTTAATGTTTAAAAACTCTGATGGTAGTTGTACTGTGAGATTTTTAGACTATAAATAAAAACAACCCAATGAAGAAAGCGAATCTGAAGAATTTCGTAGCCAGATAGAAGATTGATGGAAGCCTTAGAACATAATTGTATTCTACTTCCTAAGGGATTTGACTTATCAAAAGAAGATATCCTTAGACTCTTCTTAAAATTAGTTGCAAAAGGAAAAATTCAAGAGGAAGATAACCTATATATAGATCCCACGGGAAATATCAGAATAAATAGACTAGAATATGCTTACATGCAGAAACCGATGAACATCTCAAAAAATCTTATGAAAATAGATGCTCCAGAATCCTCCTTGGTGACCACTGGAAGATCACCACAAGATCAACAACAAACTCAACCCCCATCAATCACACATGTAGTATTCTATTCACCCGAGCAACCCCCTAGAAGACCTTATGTAGAGCAACCCCCTAGAAGACCTTATGTAGAATATAAAGAAAGAGATACCTATAAACCACAGGAAAAAAGGATGCCTTTAGAGACCATAGACAGAAAAGATCTCTTAGATGAAGGAAGAATTTTGAACATAAGTGCTCATGATCCTCAATTATTACCCTCAGTAATAGACATATGGTCTCAACGAGTTGCTAGAAAATGGGACATGATGAATCAAGAAATGTGGACAACAAAAGAAATGTATTATTGGGCAAAAAATTTTTTAGGAGAAACCGCAAGTCCATTTTGGGAAGCATACAAAAGAGAACACCCCCAAGACTTGCAAAAAGAAATTCTTCTAGGAAAAAATATTTATAACTTTACTAATAAAATACAATTACTCTTATTAGGATATCAGCCAAATGTAGGGTTTGATAAACAACAACAAGATTCGATTAGAAAACTAGAGCAACTCCAAATTAAAGATTGGCGTTATATAAAACCTTTCTTACAAGATTTCTTTTATTATTGTTCCTTAGCAGGATGTTTTTATAATAAAGAGATCGAAGAAAGCCTATTTCTTAAATTACCAGATCCATTGGGTTCCGAAATCCATAAAAATACAAAGAAAGAGAAACAATACCACAACTTGATAACATTAGTATAAGAATCCAGTTCATAATTGAAGAATTAGTAAAGAAATGTGCTGAAATAACCATTTCCAAACAATTAAAAGGTGAATATAGTTTTTGCAAACAAATTTATACACCACAAAATATGATAAAAAACCTAGACACCCAAAAACTTATAAGACACAAGATAAAAATAAACGACAAAGATACTACCTTCGAAAATCTAATTCTACAAAACCCTACCTTGACAAACATAGACATGTTAGAAAATATAATACCCAAAGAGATTACAAAAATAAATTAACATGCTTCACTTGTGGCAGTCCTGAACATTTAGCCAGGAACTGTTCAAAACGAAAAAATCTTAACAATAAGGCTTCAATCCTTGTTGACTGTGTAAATGAAGATGTATTGGCTTTAGATGAATATATTTGTGATACTGAAAGCATCTATAGTATTATTTCTATAGACGAAGCATTTCATAATCATAATTCCTCTGATGAAGAACCTTGTAGTGATAGCCATATGAGCCATAACATACTCGAATCAAATAGAAAATACGGTGAAGAATTTCAAGATAAAATTTCCAATTTAACCAACCTGCAATACATGATAACATGAATAGTGACTAATAATGTTTGGTAGCCTTTTGAGCAACATATAGGATAAGCTTAAGATTCCGTATCTTCTGAAAGTAGACATTAGCCACGGTAGACAATGTAGAATGCATTCTTTTATCTAACACAAAATTTTGTTTCAGGAAACATGGTCTCTTCTAGCCCAACCCACATTGTCCAAATAGACCCAGATCTACGCCTGCCCATATTACCCTCAGACTCCAATCTTACATTCTTAACCTTGCTTAGTATGAATCTTGACCAAAAAGACCATATTTTACTAGATAACCTCTTGCACAATAGAAAAAACCCAACCTTCTCTCAAATCCTCAGCATCCTAGCAACCTACCTCAGCATCAAAAATACTCAAAACCAGATCACACAAAGCCAACTCAAGCTCTTTCCTGAGCCTACCCCAAACCCTGTTTTTCTGAACATAGCCCAACCATTGGAAAATACTAGTATAGAGCTAACTCTTTGTAAAGAGAAATTGGAAGTCATGACCGAAAAATTGAAGTAGTCAACAGTCGAAATAGAATTACTAAAAGAGCAGTGAGAAAAAGAAATGAAAAAACAATGGGAAGATAAAAGAGAAAGTTTTCCTCTAGAAATAGATGTAGCAAAAGAACAAGTCTACAAAATAGTACTCCAGAAGCAAAAGAAGGAACAAAGACGTATTCAGGAGATAATAAGATTTCTTGCCAGAAACCCTAGATTACGAAAAAAGGGATTGAAATTCTGTTTAGTCAATTACCAGCAAAGAAGACATGCTGATAACTCTTTCTGCGAATGTTATAAAGGATTTGGGATCATCCTGGTAAGCATTAATCTGAAGAGATGGATAGACATGGAAATGTTTGATATGCAGATTTCCTTAAAAAATTTAATGGAACTAGGATATGTAAGAAGGACTATCGTAACGGTAGTAAAGCAGAATCATATGCTGCGATTCAATTGGCGTCTGACTTATATAGTAGAACAGATTTTCAAAAATAACTGGGTTACAAAAGGATTTGTAAACTTGGATATCATTACAATCCCTCCAACATATGACTATCCATGTGATGCAAAGCATAAAATAACCATTAGGACATACTCTTTTGCAACCCTCTCTACAAGCCCCTCTACCTCTTACAGACATACCAGAAGCGAATCCAGATGAATGGCATGATGAGCTTACAAGATGGAGAGAATTCAAGATGTCCCAACAATGGAAAACCTGGCATCACCTCATTTCAGAAGATAGAAATACTAGGATATACACCTCTGACTCTGAACATATAAAAAATAACTATACCATTTCAAAACCATATTTGTATTAAGCTAGGATTACGTGAACATTTTGCCCAAATCAATGCAGGATGGCAAGTTCATGAATTCAGAGACAATGGTACTGATGGTGCTCCAATAGTTCTCCATCAGCATTCAAATAGCAAAAAAGATATTGATCTAGCATGGCAATAGACATTCTTTGAAAAGTAGGGACGAAGCTACTGAGTCCTTAACCCTGCAGCCTAACGCTTGTCAAGATCGTTAAAACTTCACCCTTGTAAGTCATGGTTAAACTTTCCATGGGTACAGTGCTTCCCATGTAAAACGTAAGCATCATCCGTTTGAGAAGAAACGTGATAAACTTCTCTTTGGAAAAATCCTCCAAGTTAAACATAGGATTTGCGTTGTAGATTATCGCTTCAAAATCTACCCTGAAAAAACCCTCTAAGATAAATATAGACACATTGGGAACGTAGATAATTGTAACCATATACGTATGAAATGACAGCAATTGAGTACCAATCCTCGGGCTTTATTTGTAAAGTCTCTACTCCTTGGTAATCAAAGCCCAAAGATCTATGAACCAGCTCGTGTTTCACTAGCCAAGCGGATGAACGACCCTGCATCTTCTTGATCTCCCCCACATATTTATATGAGTTGCTGGAACTATGTGGTATGGTTCAGCGACTACTCCGATCGAACTATTTGGTCCTACTCGTTATCAGTGGGATCAGGGATATTTCCAGCAAGAAATATATCGAAGAGTTAACGCCGGGCTAGCTGAAAATCTGAGTTTATCGGAATCTTGGTCTAAAATTCCCGATAAACTAGCTTTTTATGATTATATCGGTAATAATCCGGCGAAAGGAGGATTGTTCAGAGCCGGCTCAATGGACAACGGGGATGGAATAGCTGTTGGGTGGTTAGGACACCCTGTCTTTAGAGATAAAGTCAAGTCCTTAGATATGTGGTGCTACAAATCCTACAAGAAAAATATATACATATGACTTCAATGTATATTGGCTAGCAGGCATGGAGCTTGTGGCGTGAAGGGAAAGGACAGAGTTCATCGACCCAGTCCTTAAAGATGGTACTACTTCAACAAGTGATCAAATCCTAAGGTGTTTGCATATTGCCTTTCTCTGCATTCAAGAAGATCCTGCAACCAGGCCATCCATGTCCATGGTAGTTCTCATGCTTGGGAACAATTCTTTGAACCTTCCCTTGCCCAAACAACCTGCACTTATTGCGGAAAAAATTGCAGGATCAAGCCTGCCTCGTTCTTCTGTTATTTGGTCTATTGCTTCTAAAAGCACGACAGAGTGAAAGGAACGAAAGTTGCACCCAGAATTATTGTGAACATGGAAGACATTCTGTCAACGTACGGAAAACATGCATTGGAGAAGTAAACATATACCTAATGGATTTTATCCGATTTGTAGTACTTCTTACTTCTTATTTCAGGTCTCCAACTGGGAGAGAAACAGATCTCCCTTGGGTTAATCCACAGATATTAATACTCCCCACCATGTGAAACAAGTGATGGTTTGAGCAACATCATATGCCAAACGAACCAACCTTGTTGTGCTCAAGCTCAGATCTTATGGTAATTAGCCAAGAAAAGCTTAAGCCCGTGACAATCTTAACTAGTACAGATGGACTACGAAAAGGCTCATTTTCCAGAAACATGCATCTCTAAGCTTAATTCCAGAGACTGAAAGTTTATAAATCAAAAGCCAAAGTTTAGTGGCTGTCTGGATGACACTTCAGAACCTGGTTTTGGACGCGAATCCTGGTTTTGTGTCCAAAACCCAGTTTTGTCTCCAAAACCAAGTTTGTGATAGTTTGGATTGCGAAAAAATCACCGATCACCGTTTGGTGATTTAGCAAACATTCCAGGTTTTTCATCCAAAATCGAGTTTTGGTGTTGGAGAAAGTTAACAGAAAAATGAAAGAAAGAAAAGTTGAACACGAAGGCTTTGCTTGGGGAGGAGAATATGCATGCCTTCAACCATGGCAGCATGCTGCGTCCAAGATCTCCAAACAAAGGCGAAGTTCTTGACATGGGGAGGAGAATCCGCCACAGACCTATGTCGGCCACGGCTGTCTTGGATGAGGTAGCGAATCCTGCCAATGATCGGAATCCAGTAGGATGAAGGAGGAGGCCCGCTCTGACGAAAAGACCCTGCTGGAGCCATCCCCTCCAAAATATATTCAGCTCAAAATAAATAAACTCGTCGCAATCCAGAAAAACTTACAAGAAGGGGCAAATGTCGTGTTACTTGCTATCTGAATGTAGCATTACCGACGAGGCCGGCTCTGTTGATTCAATGATTCAGGCGTGCTCACAAAAAACGCAAATAAAAATGCGAGAAAGAAATCGGTCGTTTAAAACTTAATAAAATACGTTTCTTTTTTAAAAAAATGCCAAAACGTTATTTTCACATTTTTTCATTCTAAGTGTTTTTTTTCATGTTTTTTAATGTTTATATTATTAGTTTCCTTTTTATTTTGTTCTTCCTTAATTTTTAAGATTTTAGCTTTTTAAATTTACTGCACTGAGAAAAAAGGAAGGAAAGGAGAATTAGCGGACCCACCAGACGCGACACACCTTTATCTCTGGAACCTCACCGACCGTGGGGTAGAACCCGGACGCCGCCATTTCTGCGGTCGCCGGAAAATCCACCGCCAAATCCCTCACATTGTTCATATCTATCGACACAGATTATTCATCCACATTTTTTCTCCTCCGTTCCAATATTTAAGTAATTCTTGATGTTGTAAATTTTGTTGTTTGTAAATATGCAATTGGCACGAAGAATTAATGCTATAGAAATTGAGAGTAGTCTATTGGTTTTATCGTTTCAATCGTCAATCTCCATCCTCGATGCTTGTTGAGCATTTGAAGGCTTCCTACCTATAATTTTCTAGTTGGAAAAAGAATTTCCAGTATTTTGTGTCTTTATCTTTTCATAAGTCCACGCATTTTCATGCTTACTGGTTAGAAGCTTGAAAACCCTTTACATATATTGAGAAATTATGTTCGGCTAATGCGTCTTAGTGTATCTTTAACTGCCAATAATTTTCCGTATAACTTTTTACTGCAGATGAAAACCCTCTTTTATATAATCTTCTCTTCTTTTCATTAAATATATATAATCGCAACAATCATATTTTTTATTGTGTATAGTTTTCATATAACTGCCATTTAGTATTCAGCTGAGTCTGTCTTCTACAACCACCCTCAAAACCAAGTTTCTGTTTGGATAACAAAAACGAGGTTTTAAAAAAGTGAAAACTAAGTTTTTGTCTTGTTATTCAAATATGCAAACCAGGTTTTTTTTCAATGCTCGAGTAAACCTCGTTGTTTAAAACTCCAAAACGTTATTTGTAACTATGGTACTTTAATTACATAATGGTGCTTTATAATTTAATTAATTGATTGATCACACATTAGCACCCTTAAATCTAACTTTCCTTTCAAGAACTTAAAATTGAGTCACCATTCACCAGGAGCTAAGCCAGAAATTTTGCATTGAGGGGACCAAATTCCTGAAAGCCATAGCTCTGTACTCCACTTCTATACTTGATCGTGCCACACTTTGGTTGCTTCTTTGCACTCCACAAATTATAGTTGCTACCAATAAATGTTGTGATGTTGAGCACCTAGTAGTAGTGCAGCCTGCATAGTTTGCATAAAATGTTCATGGCAGAACAGTTGGAACCCATGTTCAAGGGTACCTTTGTTTTGATTTATCATAAAATGCATTTGACAAGCTGAAAATGACCAACTATAGGAGCTTGCATGAATTGACTTACAAAGTTACACCTGGAAAAGGAGCTAAGTTGGACTGGCGAAGGGTCTTTTTTTTTTTTTGTTGTGGCATTGGAGTATTCATTAGCTTTGAGTACATCTTCTTCAGTCGTGAAAGCAAATCCTGTGCATATTTTTGTTGGTTCTGGTTCAGGAACATTCCGGTGTCATCTTGATCATCTTGAATTCCTAAGAAATATTGGAGCTGCCCCATATCCTTAATTGCAAAGCATGATCCCAGAGTTGTCACTAATGAACTTAGTAAGGTTGCTGCTCAAATGAGATCATCAACATATATGAGCAGAATCATAACCTTTTCTTGATTGTCTCCGCGCAAACAAAGAGGGATCCTCCACAGTGCCGCAAAGAATCCATATCAAAACAAGAATGTGCTTAATCATGGGAACTAGGGCTGCACACGAGCCGAGTCGAGCTCAAGTTCAGCCAGCTCGAGCTCGGCTCGACTTATATTTAGTCATCTCGAGCTCGACTCGAGCTCGTGTCGAGCTGGACGACTTTAACTCGAACTCGACTCGATAAATTGTTTTTAAGCTCGAGCTCGACTCGGCTCGACTCATTTATTCTTTTCTCCGCACACGGCTCCTTCAACACCTGCCACACACAGGGCAGGACAGTGTTAATGGCAATGCATTAAATGCGGTGGGAGAAGGGAGAAAGCGCGTGCGAGAGAAAAGAGAAAAAGGGAATGAAATAATGGCATTGGCATTAAATGGGGACGAAGAAAAAGGTGTGCGGCCGGAGAAGAGAAAAGGTATGGGAGGGAAAACAAAAAGAGGAGGAAAGAAAAATGGGAGGGAAAAAAACACAAAAAACGAGACAAAACGAAATAATGAAGAAAACTTAAAAAAATTAAAATCGAGTCGAGTCGAGTTTAATTGAGTCGAGCTTGATTAACTCGAACTCGACTCGTTAACATACTCGAGTTTAACTTTAAGCTCGGAACTCGACTCGTTTATAAATGAGTCGAGCTCGAGTCGAGTTTTTTCAAGCGAGTTCGAGTCGAGCCCGAGTTGGCTCGACTCGTTGTGCAGCCCTAATGGGAACCAATTAACTCTGATACCATAATGAATTTTGAGGCTGGAAGAATAATAAATTATGAAATTTGGAAAGGAGAAAAAACACCTAATTAGATTTCTACATCACTTTTATTTCCTTGGTCTTGTAAACTTCTGCATGTGTGGTGCCATGGTTGACTTTGCTATGGGATCATGCTGCCCCAGTAACATGTCAATTCCTCTATTTATTTTTTGAATGGGGCATTTATTATATACTATCGTGTGGCATTAAGACATGCAACAAGGCACTGGCCGTCAAATTGTGTCTAACATTAAATTTCTGGATACAGAAGTATATGAGATCGTCATCTACCTACCCAACACAATTAATTGCCTGATGTCATAGCCAGCACATTGAATGATATACAGCAGAAGAGGACATCTATGACCTTGTTAGTAAGTGAACTAAGAATAAAAATATGAATGGGAAGCCCAATGGGCAAAATAGAGTTGGAATTCTGAAATGAGGCTTCTGAAAGTTGCTCGATGATTTGGTCCTCAGAAATGGACGTCATAAGATTAATTAAATTTTTTGGTCCAGGCCTGAATTTCAACTGTTCAGATGCGGCGTACATGGAGGCTTGGAGGATGTTGAGCAGAGAACATATAAAAAAGGAGGACGAAACAACAAAGTCAAATTTCCTTGTATATGCTGCATGCTTCCTAGTTCCTCCTCCTCAATTGTTTCCCAATTGTACGCAGAAGAATTCTAACATCGTTCGCACAGTGGTGAGGCAATGTGGAGAAAAAGCTGCAGCCTCATTTTCTTAACTGCTCTTCTCCTTCCTCTGAGGGTAGTCAACACGGCTGAGAGTTCCTACTGTTCTTGCATCGGCAGCTCAAACTACGCGCCGAACAGCACCTTCGGCCATAACCTGCAGCGAGCGCTAGCTTCTCTGGTGGCCAACGTTTCCGTCACTGGCTTTTACAATGCCACTGTGGGCAACAGCCCTGACCAAGCCATTGCCGCCTTCCAATGTCGAGGTGACATCGATACCGAAGCTTGCCAGGTCTGTGTCTCTGACGCAGCCTCACAGGTCACCCTGCGGTGCCCCAGAAACAGATCGGCTGTTATTATCTTCCCAATCTGCATCGTCTACTTCCATGACGCCAACTTGACCGTGCCTCAACCATTTCTGTGTGTATCCATCCGGACCCCTTGGGCCATCTCTGACCCCCAAAGCTTCAAGCCCATGCTCACCCTCTTCTTCTACAAGCTGATTGTTTCCGCCACCACCAACCCCTCGGGCCGCTTGTTCTGGGGCGACAAGTTCAAGTACACTCAAAACTTGACTATCTATGGCATTGCTCAGTGCGTTCAGTCCATGTCCCCAAGGCGCTGCAGATCTTGCTTAGAGATAGCCTTTGGCCAAATGCTCAGGGATGCTGGCGGTTCAACGGGTGGTTTAGTTTACCACAACATCGAGTGCATTCTAAAATTCAGAACCTTTCCTATTTTCGTCCCCCCACCCCACAAGATTGCTCCTAGCAGCACCATTTCCGTCTCATCTAGTTGCTCCCCACCAGCATCCAGCAACAAGGTTGGCAGCCCCCTTCACAGAAACCTCAAGGCTCTGCTCTCTTATCTGATAGTGCGTGCACCTCTCTCCGGCTTCTACAGTTATACTGTGGGACTAGGCTCCAGCCAAGTCTATGGCCAAGCCTTGTGCCGAGGCGACATCCCTGATGACGTTTGCTGGGAGTGCATTGCCCTGGCTTCTTCCAAAATCCAAGAATTATGCCCTAATAGTAGAAGGGGAATCATATGGCTCAACCACTGCCAGTTACGCTACTCAGACGAGAACTTCGCCGGCAAGGTAGACGTCTATGACAGGGCATGCCAACCAGCAGCGGACAATGCATCAAATCCTCCGAACTTCTATCAGAGTTTGAGAATCCTTGTAGCCAACCTGACCTCGCTGGTGACGCAGAGCTCTCCTAATCACTTCTTCGCTACGGGAGTCTCTGTCCTTGAGGAAGCAAAGAGGATCTACGCTCTGGCGCAGTGCGTGAAAGATATACCTCCGGACTAATGTGGGTGGTGCCTGCAGAATGCCAGCTCCGATATTGCAGGATGCTTTAATGGAAAGCAAAGCGGTCGCATCCTCAGGGGAAGCTGCAACTTGGCTTTTGGAGTGCGGCCTTTCTTCTCCAGCGATCCTACTGTGATATCACTTCCGGAGCCCAGTCACGGTGAGTCCACTCTGTGGCATCACATGCTTAAACAGATCTAAAACCCTAATCGTAAGCACCATTTTGGACAGTAGTGATGTAGTGAGGCTGGTTCTCTTCTGTAGCTCATTGTCTTTCATTCGTATTTTTGTATTCTTTTCTGTTTGTAAAAGTAGGAGGTGATCCCTCCAGCAGGTTTTTGGGGTGTTCGCATTTAAGTATAGATGCAACTTGGCGGATGACCAAATCTGCCCTCATCTGTTGCCAACAAGAGCAAGCTTGGGAATTCTAATTAGTTGTTCCTCAAACACCTCGATGAATGTCTGTTTGGTAAAGTGGACTGGTCTCCCATTCTCTTCACCTGTCCTTTGTCCTGTTGAAACAACCAACTTTTTTGCTGTTGAATTTAGAATATCTATACTTCATCATGGCACCAGGGTGTCAGGTCTGTCTGTTTTATTAGCTTATCAAATTGTATTTTTCTGCTTCCTTTTTACAGCTTCTTCATGTTCATTTTGTCCGTTATTACTTGATGATAAGGACCTCCCACTGTTGTCCCCTTTCTTTTGCTTTGTTCTACTGAATTTTCCGATTTGCTGACATTATCTTCTTCTACTTTCTCGGAAAAGAAGAAAACAATCATGCCCAACATTTCTCTGCTGCTAGATGTTCCTGTGCTTTATGGGGGCCTTTACTTTTTGCAAATTTTTGGACAACAATTGTATTCTGTAGTTATGTCTAGTCGACATTGGACATCCAACAATTTGTAAACAACCACGACGTATCAAAAACATAACAATTATCGTTTCAAAACAGGGCATAAGCACTGGTGGATTTATGTTGTCATCTGCTTCGTTGGTGTGCTATTGCTAACAACAGCGTGTGTGTTTTGCTTAGTTCGGAGACGAAAGCAGCATCCAGGTAAAGTTCATGTCCCTTTGAAAGGCTGTATATAAGCCATCGATCTCACAAAAACATATTCATATCTTTGATCTTCTATGTCATGTCGTCTTAGAGAATCAAAAACAGAATGAAGCAACTTCAATGGATTCGGAAAAAGTAAAAGAGAATGAGGCAACCTATAATTTACCACAATTCAGCCTGAGGACAGTGGAAGGAGCTACGGATAAATTTTCAAGATCAAATAAGCTTGGAGAAGGTGGTTATGGCCCTGTCTACAAGGTAATTGGAGTAATTATTAACTCTCCTCTGATTCATCCTTCTATTATTTATTATTAATGAGAGAAAACTACCATACAGTTCATCCCTGTCACTTGTTTGTAAGAAAATGGTCTTTTTTATGAGTGCCTTAGTTATACGGTTCAAAGGAGTTTAGTGTCTCAACGAACCGAAATTTTGTCCTCTTCTTTGATCTACCAGGGGAAGCACCGAAACACAGTCTCTTAGTTACACCCTTTAAACTTTAGCTCTATAATCTAACAATTGTAAAGAAACCGTGTGACCTGTATTTGAAAAATAAAGAGATGAATAATTTTTTGAAAATTAAGGGGAAAAAATTGATCAATGAAATGAAATTTCTCTACAACGAGGAGCGTACGTTTGGTGATATGTCACATAGGTTCAATGTGTGAATGCAGGAATGAGTGTGCTCACACTCACATCCATATATGCATGTAATTGTCTATAAACAAAAACCAATATTCTTTTTCTTTCTAAAAAGACCATGTTACTCAGGTTTGGAGATCATTTACTCTTATTGGAATCACAAATGTATAAGAATTGGTGATGTTTTCCTTCCAGGGGAAGCTTCCTAGTGGGCAGGAAGTAGCTGTCAAGAGGCTGTCTGGTCGCACTGGGCAAGGCTTAAAGGAATTCAGGAATGAAGTTGAGTTGATAGCCAAAATTCAACACACAAACCTGGTTAGGCTTATTGGTTTCTGCTTGGAAAATGAGGAGATGATACTCATATATGAATATATGCCTAACAAAAGCCTTGATTTCATCCTCGAAGGTTAGTAGTTTTATTTCTTTAACATTTACACACACACACACACACACACACACACACACAAAGTGCCTCCAAGGGTGGATTTCTTGCTCAAAGCCTTCAAGAAGTATGCACAAAGAGGTCCGCATTAGTCGAAATACAGGTCCTTTTCTGCATGTCGAGAAGATGTCAGCAGCTGGTATGCCTTAAAAGCTGCCTGCCCAAAGCATGAATTCATGTGCTTTCAGAAATAGCTTCAAGTTTTCCCACATAGATTACAAACTTAATGTCATGTACATGGCAGTAGAATAACATTTTCCCTTAAACCATGTGGAAAAGGTATGAAACATTTGGAAGCTCCTTGAGCCCAAGATAAAATGTACTCTAATATTTCGAAAATTCAAATGTTATTGGAGGGTATGGGACATATATCATATATCTTGTGCCGTCTCACATGGAACTGGACTTTTTTGAAACTCTGCAAGTGGGGAGAGAGAGAGAGACAGAGAGAGAGGTTAATCAAATTAAGGTTATTAAACAATACAATGTGCAGATCCAGAAAGCCGTGCTTCATTGGATTGGGAGAAGAGGTTCAATATCATCGTAGGAATTGCAAGGGGGATGCTTTATCTTCACCAAGATTCTCGGCTTAACATCATTCATCGGGATCTCAAAGCTAGCAACGTGCTGCTAGACGAGCAACTGAATCCTAAGATTTCTGATTTCGGATTGGCAAGGATCTTCAGTGGAGTTTTGGGGCAGGCAACCACCAGTATCATTGTTGGTACTTTGTAAGTACAACGACAAAACAAATACTGATTGCTGATCAACAAGTCTTTATAATCACCATGTGTCTTCATTGTAAATTTTCATACTTTCATGGTTTTCTGGCCGGTTTCCTCCATCTACATGGAGTGAAACATTGTAATTTTACTTATTAACTGGTGGCAAGAGAAAAATCGCAAAAAGTAGAGTCTATTTTATTTTTATGACCGAGGAACTTGCAAAATTTGGCATTCACATGTTGTAAGAAAGCAAGAATGCAAGTCCAAAATTCTTTTCTTACTGAGCAATGAAGGTGAACTGCATAATTGTCTCACTTTTTATTCAGTCGGTATGGTCTTTTGAATGACTATTCAGTAAAGCGACTGCCTTTTTACGTTATAAGAATCAACTAATGCATTTCTTTTGCTTCTTTCAGAGGATATATGGCTCCAGAGTATGCCATGAATGGCGTGTATTCTACAAAATCTGATGTCTACAGCTTTGGTATTTTATTGTTGGAAATCATTGGCGGCCAACTGGAAGTACGTTTTCTACCAACCCATCAGGGTCCTGGTCTCGTTGAGCATGTAAGTGTCTCTTAATCTCCCCCAAAAAAGTTCACACCAAATGGCATTCTCCATCAGACAACTACATACAAAAGAACTCTTTAATATGTTAAAAAGCAGTTTCCAGTGGTGTTCATGAGAAGATGGCTAGTGGCTACTGATATCATAAGCGTTCACAAAGTTTTTCAATTTCTCCATGTCTGGTACTTGCACTTGCAACTTCATTTGCAATTGAATTTCATAGAGTTGTTAAGCTAAGTAGAAACCCTTCCTGGTCTTGTTGGCCACCTAGGAAATTGAACATCCCTATTATAGCTTCACCGTTTGACAGCTTTAATGACCATCTGTATCTATAACTCAACATGTTACCTGAACTTTTATTCGCACTTCAAAAACTGCAAATAGATTGGTGATATGGCGATGGACATTTGAATTTTGAAATTTTCTCCAAATCAATTTAGTATTATTCTTAAGTTTTCGCATCTAAGGAGGTACAATCTGCTCCCTTTCAACTGCACACATCAGCACGTGTGAAACCTAATGTCCGAGTGATGAGCTTGAATTCTATCATAGAATTTATAAATTTTAGAACTGGTAATATAGTCTGTGAGTGTTTAAACTCCTAATAATACAAAAACTGTTCTCAAGTCCTTAAATATGGAGTGCTAGAAATTCTACTGCTGTACCAACAAAAATATATACATATGACATCAATTTATATTGGCGAGCAGGCATGGAGCTTGTGGCGTGAAGGGAAAGGGACAGAGTTCATCGACCCAGTCCTTAAAGATGGTACTACTTCTACAAGTGATCAAATGCTAAGGTGTTTGCATATTGCCTTTCTTTGCATTCAAGAAGATCCTGCAACCAGGCCATCCATGTCCACGGTAGTTCTCATGCTTGGGAACAATTCTTTGGACCTTCCCTTGCCTACACAACCTGCACTTATTTTAGAAAAAATTGCAGGATCAAGCCTACCACATTCTTCTGTTGTTTGGACTACTGCTTCTAAAAGCACGACAGAGTGAAAGCAACAAAATTTTCACCCAGGATGAATGTGAACATGGAAGACATTCTGCCAATGTACGCAAATCATGCATTGGAGAAGTGAACGTATGCCTAATGGAATTTACCTGATTCGATATATTTATTACTTCATATTTTAGGTCTCCAACTGGGAGAGAAGCATATCTCCCTTGGGGTTAATCCCCCGATCTTCATTCCCAACCATATGAAGGAAGGAGTGGTTTGCACATCACATGTCAAATGAACCGACCTTGTTATACTCAAGCTCACCTCTTGTAGTAAGTACCCAAGAAAAGCTCATTTTCATGAAAGATGCATCTCTACAAGCTTAATTCCACAGCTGCAACTTTGATAAATTAAAAGCCAAACAGATTATTGAAAAGCTTAATCTCTTTCTAGTCACCTGAGCCCAAGCTTCTTGACTATTGCCATTTACATTCGCGCCGCTCAATGCAAGGCAGGGGCAAAGTGGCCAATAAATTCCCAGACTTTTTGCAGCTTACTCCTAATATTTTGCCCACACTAGCTCAATATTTTGCCCACACTAGCTCCCATGTGACTCCGCCTCTTAGCACCACTATATGCAAAAAGGAAATCTTTTATAGCACTAATATAAAAATAAAGTTTGGTGTGGGCAACTACCCGCACATGCCTGTGGCTCTACCACTGATTGACACTAAGCAAATAGCAATAGCCAATGCTATTGCACGAAATGAAGGCTTTGCCTGAATGAAGGCACTAAATAGATACTAGGAACTTGCTTCCAGAAAATGATTCTTAGTTCTACTGGTTACAATTATCACAGAAAGTAGTATTTGCAGAGAGCAACCCAATTTTGCTTTATCAGTAATTGTAGTGCATTGACTCTTAGTTGTTACAGCGGTAAATGAAGCCAATTAAAACGACCAGTAGTATTGGTAATTAAATTACTTTTAATCCATCAGCTGAGAAATGGACTATTTGGGAACTTAAGCTTTACTTCTACAAATTTTAGGAAGTTTAGCGTTGGCACAAATTAAACGTTTCAGTAGTTGGAATCGGTCCGGGTTCGAGTTGGCTCGACCTGTTGAACACCTCTACCTCTACTTGAGCTCGAGTTGTGCTCGGCTTGGTTCCTTTGCACCTGGATAAAATGGATAAACTATATCTAGTTTTCCCATTTTGTTCAATAAAGGGTAGCGCATAAAGGTGCCAAATGATCAAAATGCCTCTAGTATGTTAAAGGAAAAGCCCTCCCCATATTGATTAAAAAATGGAAAGTACAAATTAAATTTCCAAAACATCTGTTTTTCTTTTTTTGAGTTTTTTTTTTTATTGAGGATCAGTGGTTCATTTTACCATTACGAAGAACTCCCTCTTATGGCCAAGATTTATAGAGTTTGCTTTGCAACTTATTATGATTTAAAAGAATAACACATTAGGGTGTGACAACGACCATAAGAATTGTACATTGTAGGGCTGTTCACCTGGTCGAGCTAACTCGAGCTCGACTCGAGCTCACACGATAAACTTGACTCGAAATGGACTCGACAACCTAAATGAGTAGAGCTCGTGTTTAGTGGTATTAACTCAGTTAAGCTCAAGAATGCGTGACTGGCAAGTGAGAAGTTCCATGTTCAAATCTATATGCCATCTCTTTTTTTAAAAAATAATTTTTTAATAAAATGCTTGGCTCGATTTCAGCTTAATCGGGCCGCCGAGTTTGAGTTTTAAGAACTCTAGCCAAGTTGAACTCGAGTTAATGAAATCAAACTAGACTCGAGCTTGAACCGAATTCAAGTTTCTTTAAAGACACTCAGTTGAGTTAGAACAGTTCTAGTGCACCGGATCCTTTTTAAAGTCGACCTCCGCCAAATTATTTCAAAGGACCGTCCACATAAATGATAATAAGAGTGGTACATTTATTAGATAAGGAGGGATATGACAATTTATTTTCAACGGGAATGTTGGTTGATTGCATTAAATAGCCAGTACGAGCGATACTATCCCTAAACATACTAACGTAGACAAGCTTTCACTTAAGCGTCTGCTTTTTATTATATTCAAATATAAGCCTCATATTTCTAGTTTATCTGATACGAGGCTTTACTTTTGCTATCAACTACTAATAATTAATAAAGGGTTCCAAGTAACATGACAGTTAAGACGTAAAAAAAAAAAAATTGTGTTTACTTTAGATCGTTGTTTCAAATATTAAATTAACAAAAAGATGTCGCTTTTTGTGCAATAGAAAAGGTCGCCTTTGTTATTTCCTATATTCCTAATGTTTCAGCCAAAGTCCACACACATTACGTAACGTACGCCCTTGTTAGTAAATTGAAGCCATAAAAGTAAATGGGACCTATGTTTGACAATATGGGCAAAAGAGAAGAGCCATTTGAATGAAAACCAGAAAGTAGCAAAAAATGACCTCGTCCGGAGGGTCTATTAACCGCAGACGATCAGAATATAGTGCATGCTTCTGCTTCCTCCTCTTCTGTTCCCGTTTCTACGCACAAGAATCCTGTCATCCTTCACATAGCAATGCGCAGAACAGGCTGCTGCTTCATTTTCATAATCGCTCTTCTCCTTTCTTTGGGGCTAGTCAACATGGCTGAGAGCCCCTACTGGATTTGCCTCGGCAGCTCAAAGTATTGTCACAAAAAACAGGTATGGGTATTATACGGTGAATAAAAAAAACAGGTATAATACGGCAGAGTTATGTATCTCAAAAATAAAACGAAAAAAAGACAGCAAATTTTAAAAAAATAAATGAATAATCCTAATAATTATATAAAAAAAAGTAAATGAGAAATTAAAAGAAACATTGAAAAATGACTAGATAAGCAACACATTAAAATTAAATAATGAAAACTACCAGTCTAACAAATACACCATACTCCATAGCAATAGATTCCTTTGCAAGAATACCCACTAAAGCCATCATTGCCTATCAACTATTTACGGCCTTAATTCATCAAAATCGTAAAAACTACATAGCATTATGTGAATCTGTAGTTTAAAGAAACCAAAAAGAGAATCCACCATTTGCCTCGGTCACTGATTTTTAGATACGACCAAAACTTAGACATGAGGATACATATACGGATATACCTAAACCAAGATATGAGAACACAAACCGCCAAAGATGATTCTGCCAAATGAACAGACAGTGAAGTACGCTTCATCTAACAAGTTTTAGAAACAAACAGAAGATGAGATGGAGACCAAGGCATGCATTGATGCATACAACAAGTTTTAGAAACAAACAGAAGATGAGATGGAGACCAAGGCATGCATTGATGCATACAACAACAAGAAAAAAGAAAAATCGAACAACACATGTATACTATAGTCTAGATTCTATAGTCTATACGTTGTAAAAAAATAAAAAAACTAAATGGAAACTTGGAAAGAGAACCTTGGAATGAAAAAGAGATGGAGACGAAGGAAGTCAAATCTCACCCTCTTCAACTGGATGAAAATGAGAAGAAGAAGATCAGACCAAACCAGTCGAATCTCGAATGCCCTCCTCTTCAGCCAATTGATCGAGGAACGAACGAAGGAAGAAGTTCTCAGTTCTCACCTCACTCCAAGAAGAAGTTCGAAACTTCCTTAGAACGCCTGTTACGCCTCTTTCGATTTCAAGTTTTTAACTCTAAGTCCTCTTTCCCTATGTGAGAATACTTTTTTGCCACTAAAAGGTCGAACAAGTTTAAAAAAAAAGCCAACGTCTTAAACAATATTACAAGCTATGCCATTTACAGTCGCAGGTTAAAAGAAAACGCAAAAAATCGTTTTATACGCGTTTTATATGCGTTTTTTAAAATTTACCGTTTTTTTCAAAAAAACGCGTCTTTTTCCCTTTTTTTCGGCTGGAACTTTTTTGGCATTTTTTTTAATATAACGCCATTTTTTGTATAGGTTTTCAGTTTCTTGAATCTTCAAAGTAAAATTTGCATTTTGTGTTCAATATACAAGTGTAATATAAATCATAGGGTATAATATTGACGGTTAAGGACTTTTGTCATACTATATAAGTATATAACTTAATACCAGCTAATTAATAGCTTCATTATTGTAATTGTCGCCTAAGTCTGATTAGGCACACCCAGGCGTGCCTAGGCGCTAGTGCCTTTCTGGTAGCCAACGTTACTTTCACCGGCTTCTACAATGTCACCGTAGGCAAGAGCCCCGACCAAGTCATTGTCGTGGTGACATTGACGGCGAATCTTGCAAGGTCTGCGTCTCTGATGCTGCCTCACTGGTCACCCTGCAGTGCCCCAGGAACAGAGTGGTTGACGTTTTCCTCCCGAGCTGCATCATGTACGTCACCGTTCCCAACTTTACGATTCCTCGATCGTTTATGAATGTCTCCTTCCAGGCAGCTGAAGCCATCCCCGACCCTGAAAGATTCAAGCCCATGCTCACCTCCTTCTTCAACAATCTCATCCTTTCCGCCACCACCAACCCTTCAGGCCGTTTGTATTGGGGCGACAGTTTCAGGTATTCTCAGAACTTGACTGTCTATGCCATGGCGCAGTGCATTCAGAACCAAACCCCAAAGAGCTGCGGACGTTGTTTAGACGAAGCCTTCGCTATAATGTTCAAAGATGGTACAAATACAACAAGCAGTACAGTTTTCCATAATATTGAATGTACTGTAGTTTACGACATCTATCCCTTTTTCACTCCCCCACCTCACAAGATTGCTCCAAGCATCGCCATTTCCATCTCAACTAGCTGCTTCCAACCGTCATTGATCGACAAGGTTAGAAGCCCGTTTCATAGAAACCTCAAGGCCTTGCTCAATAATTATCTGATAGTGCAGGCACCTCTCAATGGCTTCTACGACGAAACCGTCGGCTTGGGCTCCAGCCAAGTCTACGGCCAAGCCTTGTGCCGAGGGGACATCACTAAGGATGTTTGCTGGCATTGCATAGCCCAGGCTTCTACCAAAATCCAAGAGTTATGCCCCAACAGCAGAAGGGCAATCATATGGCTCGACCTCTGCCATTTGCGCTACTCCGACGAGAACTTTGCCGGCACAGTAGATGTCCAGGACAGGGCATGCCAACCATCAGCGGAGAACACATCGAATCCGACGAACTTCGATGAGAATTTGAGAATCCTCTTCTCTAACTTGACCTCGAAGGCCGTGCAGAGCTCTCCCACTCACTTCTTTGCTACAGGAAAAACCCTGCTTCCTGACTCACAAACGATCTACGCTTTAGTGCAGTGCGTGAGAGACATATCTGCAGACCAATGTGTGTGGTGCTTGCGGAATGCCAGCGCTGATATTGAGGGGTGCTTTAATGGAAGGCAAGGCGGTCGAATCCTCAGGGGAAGCTGTAGCCTGAGTTTTGGGATGCAGTCTTTCTTTGCAGGCGATCCAGCGCTGGTTTCATCTGTGCAGCCTAATCATGGTGAGTGTGACTCTTACTCTGCCCATCACATGCTCAAGGTCCAAGGAGATCTACAATCCTAATTGTCAGGTGAAAGACTGTCCACCATTTTGAGCAACAATTGTGTTAAAAATGGACTGAAGAAGAAACCTGATAAAGCAGGAAACTGCGTTCAAGGGTTGCCACGAAGTCATTCTATTTTAGTCCTTATTTTTTTGGATGATTAATCCCACTGCCCGAACTAGATTTGAATCCCTCCTCACTAGAAGCGGTGAGATCTCTTATTGCTTCGTCGTCAGCCCATAGAAGCTACTCTTAGATGGTTCTATGCTTTGTGAGGGCCTTTTTCTTTCTAAACACTAAGTTTTTCAGATAACTCTTGTATGCTGTACTTCTGTCTGCTCCCAATTGAACTGTCTAATATTTTTGTAAACAACGATATCATACACAACCGTAAACAACGATATCATACACATAACCATTGTCCTTTGGAAACAGGGCACCGCCGCCGATGGATGCTGGTTCTCATTTGCTTCATTTGTGGGCTACTGCTTACAGCAGCCTTCGCTTTTTGCTTAGTTGGGAAACTAAAACAACGTCTAGGTAAAGTTGACCTGCCTTGAAAGACTCTACAGGCCTAATGGTCGCGATAAGAGTTCATCATTTGATTCACACTCCTTCATGTCGTTTTAGAGAAGCTAAAACAGAAAGAGACAATTCTCACTGATACTGAGAGTGCAGAAGAGAATGAAACAACCTTTGATTTACCACAAATCAGCCTGAGGACAATACAAGATGCTACAGATAAATTTTCAGAATAAAAAAAGCTTGGAGAAGGTGGATATCGACCTGTCTACAAGGTAATTGGAGTAATTAGTTCTTGGTCGATTCGTCCTTCTGTTATTCATTCTTATATTTAACAAAATTACTGTAATGGTGATCCATGGGACCATGTCACTTAATTGTGACAGAGTGTCGATTCTGAACTTCTTGATAAGGGTCACTGACTTTCTGACGATAGTCAGCAAACAACTTAACTTTCCGACCATGCGTTGGCAGAGTTTACTGTCTCAATTGAATTTAAATTTATTTCTCTTATTTGATTTACTCGGAGAGGTTCTTCCACATCTGTAGGTAACAGGCATTAAACCTGAGTGAGCTCCATGTAGTCAAACAGCTGTAAGCGTGTGACCCGGACCATATCTGGAAAATAAAGTAGCGAAAAATATTCAAATGAAGGGAAAATAATTGATCCCAAGTTGGAGTTTCCCTACATGCATTAATGAGGAGCAGAAGCTTGGAGATTATTTACTTTTAATAAAATGACAAATGAATAATTGCTGATGCTTTCAAACTAGGGCAAGCTTCCCGATGGACAGGAAGTAGCTGTGAAGAGGCTATGCGGACGATCTAGGCATGGTTTAAAGCAGTTCAGGAATGAAGTTGAGTCGATGGCGAAACTTCAACACACAAACCTGGTCAGGCTCATTGGTTGCTGCTCAGAAAAAGGGGAGAAGTTGCTCATATATGAATATATGCCCAACAAAAGCCTTGATTTCATCGTCAGGGGTTGGTATTTTGATTTCTTTCACACGATTACACATACATAGAAAGGGCACGTAAAGTCTGAATGGAGTAGTTTCATGAGGTTTAAAGATTCGCCGCCTAAGAGCACCCACACATGGTGGCCTGGAAAATGAACTGAAAATATAGTTTCTTTTCTGCATGTCAAGAGATACCAGTATATCATGTGCTTTCAGATGAAACTTCAAGTTCACCACGCAAATTACAAACTTTATTTCAACTTCATGGCAGCAGATGATCACGTTCGCAAAAAACAAGTGAGAAAGGTATGAAATATTTCGAAGGAGGACCCCGACCAAAGACATAGTTTAGTCAAATTTTAAAAATTCAAGTGCTGGTTGGAAGTATAGGACACAAATCTTGTTTAATCTCACGTCCAGGTAGAACTTTTCTGAAACTCTGGAACCAGAGAGAGAGAGTGGGAGAGAGAGAGGTTGAGAGAGAGGGAGAGAGAGGTTACTCGAATGAAAGTTATTAAACAATACAATGTGCAGATCCAGAAAGGCGTGCTTCGTTGGACTGGGCAAAAAGGTTCAATATCATCATAGCAATTGCAACAGGGATGCTTTATCTACACCAAGATTCTCGACTCAACATCATTCATCGGGATCTCAAACCGAGCAATGTGTTGTTAGATGAGCAACTGAATCCTAAAATTTCTGACTTCGGATTGGCAAGGATTTTCAGCGGAGTTCAGGGCCAGGCAACTACCAGTATCATTGTTGGTACATAGTAAGTGCAAAGCTACCATAAATTTTTGTTGCTGAATAGGTCTTTATAATCACCATGACTTCTTTCTTCATCAATTGTAATTCTGTGCTTCCATGGTATCTGATCCGAAAGTCAAATTCTTTATGCTTCTTTCATTTATGTTAGGTGAAACACTGTAACCTTTTTTAGTGAATTAATATAAGGAGATCTGCAAAAAACAAATCATTCCTTTTATTTTTATGACTAAACGACAGGCGAACTTGATAGTCATAAAGGATCACAGAGTTCTTGCGATCTACACTTGTCAAAGACAAGAAGCCAACACATGCTAGTCCAAAATTGTTTTTTTGATGCTAGTGAATAGTGGAGGTGAACCGCACAATTGTGCTCCTTTCGTTGAGCCTGTGAGTGATAGGAAGAGCAGCTCTAAGATGCGACCGCCATTTTAAGTTATCTTAAAATCAATTAACGCATTTTCTTTCCTTCTTTCAGTGGATATATGGCTCCAGAGTATGCAATGGATGGCGTCTTTTCTACAAAATCTGATGTCTACAGCTTTGGCATTTTATTGTTCGAAATTATCAGCGGCCAACTGAATTCCTTCAGGTTTGTAGTCTTGTTGAGCATGTAATAAGTCTCTCTCTCTCTTTCTCTCTCTCTCTCTCTCTCTCTCTGTGTGTGCGCGCGTGTGTGTGTGGGTGTTGCGATCAAGTTTTGACTTATTGGATGTTGTTCCACTTGCGCCACACAATCGACACATGGGTATATGACCGGTGAAGGAGAGCTATGAACTAGAACAAATGGTAATCTAGCCTCTGAGGTGCTAGGGATTCGACCACCCTATCAACAAATATCTACTTTCAATTGATGGACAGGCATGGAGCTTGTGGTGCGAAGGAAAAGGGACAGAGGTCATTGATCCAGTCCTCAAGGACGCTACTACATCAACAAGTAATCAAATGCTACGATGTCTGCACATTGGCTTTCTCTGCATTCAAGAAGATCCTGCAACCAGGCCAACGATGCCGACGGTGGTTCTCATGCTTGGGAACGATTCGATGGACCTTCCCTTACCCAAGCAACCTGCAGCCATTGGGGAAAATGTTGCAGATTCAAGCCAACGACGTTCTGTTATTACGTCTGTCGCTTCTGAAAGTACCACAAGGTAAGGGCAACAAACGTTGCACACTTGACCACCAAGAAATCTGAAGAAAAAGGTATATGCAACATGTCAGTGTTCTAAATTAATAATAAACTATGAGTTAATTGATTCTACCTGTATCGAAAGAACCTTGCACGTTGCAAACTCTCCGTTGATGCCCAACTCTTCTCCGCGAATCGAGAATTTGGGCAGCTGCGTCTAGGAGCCTGGGCAGCGGCGGGCGATGGCCCGTGACGCCGTGAGTCATCGACGACAGGAGATTGATTTGCACATGAACCTGAATATACAATCCAAATACTGCGGTACCAAGATTTTTACACATTTTTTAAATGGCCAATGGCCAAAGGAAAATCCCCCAAATCGAGAAGAAGAGAGGGAGAGAGTGTAAGACCCTTGATTTTTCTTTTGTTCTTTAAATAATTGAACCCTTATTTTGGAGAGGGATTATAGATAGTAGATTAAATGTTTAATAGGGATAGCTCTGTCAAGAGAAGAATTATGGAAAGAAATGGAGGATTTCCTAACTGAAAAGAATTAAAGAAATGAGAAAGGAAATCAAGAGGCCGTTTCCTTGTGAGAAACTGAAAAGAAGAAAACGTATGACAAGCTGGTAGAGGGTTATTTAACCCCATTTTTCCCATTCTTTATTGCATTCTTAGAGGAGGAGACTCAACGACAGAAAGTTGAGAGAAAGAAGGAGGAAGTGAAGAAGAGATCAAGGAAAGGAGTTGGTGCTGAAAACTCATCTAGATTAACAGGTATGGAGATTTTCAGTTATGAATGCATGCAACATGAAGCTTGTATATTTTGAGTTATTATATATACATATGCATGTGGATTTATGAATTTATACGCTAGACATGAACCTATGCATGAGGTGTTGTATGATGGTAATGCTACACAAAAAAAAACAAGCATGCTAAGAGTAATTGAAATCCTCGGGTTCCTGTAGCATGGTGTGTATATTTTCCTTTCATCCATGAAGAACCGAGACCACAGAGGACCCTAATACATCATCACACAAAAGAAAGATATGATACGAAAACCCTTTGAGAGGGTCTGGCTACAGAATGTGCAACACAGATTTGAAGAGGGGAAGACTCTGTGGCCTTCCCGAACCTGCTGTGATAAATTAATAATAATCAGAGTGAACAGTTGAGGCTTCACCGGTAGAAGGCAGGTCTGCTCTGCTCGACTAGGGGTAAACCAAAATCAGCAATATATAAGAGAAAGGGGAGGAGATATTGTCTCGATGAACAGAATCAGTCGCTCACCGACGTACAAAGATCAGTGTCGGGTTCGTCTTCTTCACGATAGTAGCAGAGGCGATTTGGGGGAAAAGATGAACACGGTACTGATGACGCAGATTTTCCTCCTGCGTCGTTCCTCCTCGTTGGCTGGTCCCTCCTTGTCGCAATGAAATGGGAGATTGAGAGAGACGCACCTAGTTCGGCTGGTTGTCTCCCTCACAGAAACTGTGCTGGAAGAATGAGGGCAGAGGAGGCAATGTTGGCTGAGAGCGTCAGACAGTCGGTGGGGTGGTGGAGAACCGTGGCGTTGGAGCTCGTTGGAGGATGACGTTCCCTTCTCTCCCACTCGAACTGGTTTTGGGTGGTTGCAGATTTAAGGGAAGCCACCGCCCATCGTGGGTTGAACGTGAGGAGAGGAGCTCTCGCGCGAGGAGAGAGAAAACGCAGGCGTGAAATGAAGAAAAACGAGCGTCGGCCAAATTTATATCAATGATGAAAAATTACAAAGCGGGTCCACCTTATTAGTTAAATTTCCGGAAAGACTGTTATGTTTGTCAGCAATTCATCCCTCAACGTTTTTACTAAAAACCTCTTCAAAAAGAGGTTCATGAAAGATATTTGCAATGAAAACCATAGTTTTCATACGAAATTGCGAAATAGTACCTTCTCAGTTTCTCAAATTGTAAAAAGGGGTTTCCTTATATTGTTTGTAATTTCAATGGAAACACGCAATGTTATGCATTATTGCTCTGTGGTACCTTTTGTGTTATTTAAATTTCAGGAAAAGGGTGTTGAACTCTCTTGTTTTGAAATAGTGATTATTGTGTTAATTTTGGATGTGATATGCTTTGTACCGTTGTTCTGTTGTCATTAAATCAAGATATGAAATGGCTTATTTTTGTGGTCTGGGAAATCGAGCCTAAGGGCGGTTTTTGTGAGAGGTACTAAACGATGTCTAGTGATGAGAAACTCTCACTTTTGAAATTCGAAGGCGAAACGTAAACTGTGTCCGATGGTTTATGCGAGTGCGAGTTTTTTGTTTTTGCCCAGTGTTTGGTTTCGTCCCGAGAGGTAGTGGTGTACCTGAGCTTACTGTTGTCGCTCACTCATCTGTCTGTACTGGAGGGCCCATAGGGTATTGGGCAGCACAAGGGTCCGGGGTACTGCTGCTGTGTTGGGAGAGAGACATCTTCTGGACCCTCAAACCGGGTTCCTAGGGGGGGCCATGCTGCTGCAGCGGCGATCTGGGATATCTCAGGAGGCTTCACTTCAGGTACCTTCGATCCATTGGATCGTCTGGTGAATATATGTTCTGTTCTGCCCGTGAGTGTTCATGGGGATTTCTGTTGCTCGACACGATGATCATAACATTGTCAGAGAACCACGATTGGAAGCCTACGAAATTTTAGAGGTTGTGCACACCTCGTTTTGTTTTTGTTAATGAGTCATAACGGTAATATGTGTTAAGATTTGAAGACATGTGTTTTATAAAAATCAAATATTATTTTGTTGGGCCATGTTCCATTTGTGGCTGGATTTTTCCATACTCAGAGGAATTCTGACCCTTCTTTCTACTATACAGGTAGTACATGATAGATTCTGGCTCATGGAGGGACGACCTCAGGCTGCTGGCTCATGGAGGGACGACCTCAGGCTTTGTGATGGACGGGCATTGGCATTCTGGGCACTGCGTCGGTTTTGGGGATTTGTGATTATAATTTGTTTGGGTCCAAGTGTTTTATTATTAAAATAAAACAATGTCGTTATGTTTTGGTCATGGCTCATTGCTTCCGTCATTATAGAAATGAAAGAAAATTTTTAGTGTCAAAAATTGGGTCGTGACAGAGAGTCATGCGACCGACGGCTGGTGGGCAACACCGGGATCTGACTGAAGACGGAGAGAAAGAGACTCACACGGTGCGCTGCCGGTGGGCGACAGCCCACCGTGGTTGCCATTAGGCGACGATGCGACTTGTCAAGGTCGTTGGACAAACGGATGATGAGATGATTCGCGTCTTTCTCTTGCTGTGGAAGGAAGCAGCGTAGGGACGGAAATGAAGCAGGGGCGATTTTTATGTTACGGGGAAGACCGTAACTGGACACAACTGTAATGGTGCTGTTTGAGCTTTTCCCTTCACCCACCTAGATTTCTGGGTCACATCATTGGAAACGATAAGAACGGTGGAGTAACTCTGCAATTTATAACACGCGTTACGTATTCTATTCTACTGCATTCTTCTGACTTGTGAGCTCCTCCTCCTTTGTTTCGCAATCTTGCTTGGAAGAGTTCTACCATCGTTTACATGGTGGCGAGGCAATGTGCAGAACAGCCTCCAGCTGTGTTTTCTTAATTGCCCTTCTCCTTCCTCCGGGGCTAGTCAACATGGCTGAGAGCCCCTTTGCCTCGGCAGCTCAAACTACATAGCAAACAGCACCTTTGGTCACAACCTGCAGCAAGCGCTGGCCTTTCTGGTAGCCAACGTTTCTTTCACCGGCTTCTACAATGTTACGGTGGGCAAGAGCCTTGACCAAGTCATCACGGGCGCCCAGTGTAGAGGTGACCTCGACGGCGAAGCTTGCGAGGTTTGCGTTTCCGATGCTGCCTCACAGGTCGCCCTACGGTGCCCCAAGAACAAAGCGGCTGTGATTTTCATCCACGGCTGCATTCCACCCCTCAATCATTCAAGAATGTTTGCGTCCCGAATGTTGGAGCCATCCCCAACCCCCAAATATAGCCTGAGAGTGTTTAAACTCCTAAGAATACAAAAATTGTTCTCAAGTCCTTAAATATGGGGTGCAACAAATTCTACTACCGTACCAACAAATTACCAAATGCTAAGGTGTTTGCATATTGCCTTTCTCTGCATTCAAGAAGATCTGCAGCCAGGCCATCCATGTCCATGGCAGTTGTCATGCTTGGGAACAATTCTTTGGACCTTCCCTTGCCCACACAACCTGCACTTATTTTGGAAACAATTGCAGGATCAAGCCTACCACATTCTTCTGATATTTCGACAACTGCTTCTAAAAGCACGACAGAATGAAAGCAACAAAAGTTTAACCTGGGTTGTATGTGAACATGGAAAACATTCTGGCAATGTACTCAAATAATGCATTGGAGAAGTGAACATATGCCTAATGGAATTTACCTGATTCGATATATTTATTACTTCATATTTTAGCTCTCCAAGTGAGAGAGAAACGGATCTCCCTTGGGGTTAGTCCCCCGATCTTAATTCCCAACCATATGAAGGAAGGAGTGGTTTGCACAAACATCACATGTCAAACGAACCGACCTTGTTATACTCAAGCTCAGCTCTTGTAGTAAGTACCCAAGAAAAGCTCATTTTCGTGAAAGATTCATCTCTAAAAGCTTAATTCCGCAGCTGCAACATATATAAGTTGTAACCCAAACGGAAAAATAGTTGGACGCGCGAACAGAAAATGAAAAAAAAAAAACAAAGGTTGGACACGAAATGAGATTATACATCAACGTACTAAATACTCTGGTAAAACTTAAATGAGCAGTATGGAAAGCCTGTGTTGAAAATTTTCTGGTTTGCAACTGGGGGGAGAAAGGAAAAGAGTTACTTCTATGGACCAATCACAATTTACTGGCCGACCCCTTTCCAGTCACTTGTCCATCCACATGGTCGGAACTTGGTTTCAAAAAGATTCCAAGATTGGTTGCGTTCTTAGCAGAAGAGAGGATGACATGAATGCATTCCATAGCTGTGGCGACTATTGTCCGCTGCCTTAGCCCAAGCTTCCTGACTATTGCCATTTATACCGACGTCAAAAAATGCCAAAGAGCCATTCTCCGCTCAATTAGGGCTGCACACGAGTCGAGTTGAGCCCGAGCTTTGCCAGCTTAAGCTCGGCTCGTACTCAACTCGAGCTCCTTATAATAAGTTTGAGCTCGACTTGACTACACAAAATTGAAGCCGAACTCGACTTGTTTAACTCATTTAGGTATCAACTCGTGTAAGCTTTAACTCGTACAACTTGTTTAACTTGTGTAACTCATGTAACTTGTGAAACTGGATTTGGCAATATTATATAGAGTACCGGTTTGTGAGTCGAGTTGAGGATAAACAAGTCGAGTTCCTGAAACTCGAACTTGTTTATCGTTTCGAGTATCTTTGTAAGCTCGAACTCAGTTTCATTTATAAATGAGTTGAGCACCAAGCTTTTTTGAGTGAGTTTGAGTCGAGCACGAGTTGGTTCAGCTCGTCGTCTTAATTTTTTCGTAAATGAAGTGAATTACGACCACAGCGACAAATATTATTCCCAGGCCTTTACAGCGAGATTCTTTTCGGGTATTTTTCAGCAAAAATGCTTCTCTCAGCAAAATCTCCTCAAATTTAGGTAAAAATAAAGTAAATGAGAAAATTATAAGAAGACACAAAAGACGCCTAGATAAAGAAAATAAAATAATGTTTTAATGATGACGGAAAAGACGATAAATAATTTAATTTAAGTAACCCGTGATGATATCAATGTTGAAAAACAGAGAAATGAAAAAGCGGGAAAATGAAAAAAAAATGCGATAATAACACATCAAATTATTTCCATGTTTTTTCAGCAAATGCTTCTTTTACACATTTTTTTAGTTTTTCTCTTTTGACATTAATTGTACTTTGGCAAAAAAATGCGATATTCACAACCAGCTGAAGCAACAAAAAAAGTACTCAAGGCCAATTTAAGGTTGCCAGGAACAAATTTCTGATATAGAGCAGGCCACTGATTCTCTTCGTTAGAAGAGCGACAGATCACTATAAGTACCGCTCGAACCTGCTTGCAATAGTGTCTAGCAACTATGCCAAACTCCATCAATACTTGCCTATAATTCTTTTACCAAGGAAATATAGATGTTCTCCTCGAATATCAAGTGCCTGCAGATAGCTAGATTTACGGAAACCATCAAGATCAGAGCTAACATTGTCAATTTTCACAATAAATGCGTTGAAGATTCCCCACCGTCATCCGTTCACTTGCAACTCAAGCTTTAAGCAATACAAACAATCAACGCGTTCGACGAGTTCCAACAAGAATGTAGAATATAACTAATCTGTTTTGGCGCTTCTCTCCAAGCAATCAGAAAGAAATGAACTACGAAGAAGAAAGGAGGCAAAGTACAAGCAATGGTTGGGCAAAGGGAATTCGAAACTTGATAGTTAAAACGACCGGCAGTATTGATAGTTAAATTACTTGTAATCCATCTGCTGAGAAGTTAAATTACTTGTAATCCATCTGCTGAGAAATGGACTGTTCAGGAACTTAAACTTTCCTTCCACTAACTTTAGGAAGTTTAGGATTTTTTTTGCATGACCAATCAAATAGTTTAATGAACTTATCCGGATAGGACCAAACTAAACCCCAATAAAAAAAATACATTACCCAATTAAAAATTTTTGGTTTTTGTAATGTATTTTTTTTTTTCAGTTAGTTGGGGTGAGGCCACGGCCTAGGTGAGCCCCCCTTCGCAGCGTTGCCTCTGCACCGGGATAAAATGGATAAACTATTTCTAGTTTTTCCATTTTGTTCTATAAAGGGTAGCACATAATTGATGCACTAACGTGCCAAATGATCAAAATGCTAGTATGTTAAAGGAAAAACCCTCCTCATATTGATTAAAAAATTGAAAATGACAAATTAAATTTCCAAAACATTTGTTTCTCATTTTTCGAAGTTTTCTTTTCTTCTTTTTTTTTATCAGAGGTCATTACCTCCCCTTATGCCCATCACCCTTAAGATTTACAGAGTTTACTTTGGAACTTATTATGATTTAAAAGAAGGATCGGATCCTTTTTCTAAAGTGGACCACGTTCCCACATAGCGTGCATGAACCTCTCAACCGCCCATCAGTACATATGTACGTCGCACTGACGCCCACAATTATTTCAAAGGACGATCAACGTCAGTGATAATAAGGGTCGTACATTTATTAGATAGAGAGGGAGATGAGAATTTGTTTTCAACAAAACAGTTAGTTGATTGCATTAAATAGCCAGCACATTGAGTGATACTAACCATAAACATATTATCGTAGAGAAGGTTCCATTTAAAGGTCTGTCTTTTATTATATTTAAATATAAGCCTCGTATTTCTAATTTATTTGATACGGGCCCTTACTTTTGCTAGCAACTACTAATAAAGGGTTCCAAGTAACGTGACATTGAAGAAGTAAATAAAAAATATGTTCGCTTTAGATCGTTGTTTTAAAATTAAATTAACAAAAAGATGTCGCTTTTTGTGCAATAGAAAAGACGTAACGTGCGCCCTTGTTAGTAAACTGAAGCCATAAAAGTAAATGGGGCCTATGTTTGATAATATGGGCAAAGGAAAGGAGCCATTTGAATGAAGACCAAGAAAGTTGCAAAACGACTTGGTCGGGAGAGTATATATAACGACGAAGAAACAGACGATCAGAATATACTCCATGCTTCCTGGTTCCTCCTCCTCTGTTTCCCATTTCTACGCTGAAGAATCCTGTTATCGTTCACATAGTGGTGGAGCAATGTGCAGAACATGCTGCAGCCTCATTTTCTTAACTGTCCTTCTCCTTTCTCTGCAACTCGCCGAAATGTCTGAGATCCCCAACTGGTATTGCATTCCGACCCCAACCTACTCGGCGAATAGCACCTTCAGCCACAACCTGCAGCAAGCACTGGCCTCTGTGGTAGCCAACGCATCCATCACCAGCTTCTATGATGCCACCGTGGGCAACGGCTCTGAAAAAGCCATTGCCATGGGCCAATGTCGAGGTGACCTCGACCGTGAGGCTTGCCAAGTATGCCTCTCCGATGCTGCCTCCGAGATCACCCAGCGGTGCCCCGTGAACAGAGTGGCTATGTTGTTCCTCCAAGGCTGCATCTTGCACTGCCGTAACGCCAACTTCACATTACCTCAAATATTCGTGAATATAACTCAATCGAGAAATGAACTCATCCCCGACCCCCAAAGATTCAGGCCGATACTGACTTCCTTCTTCGAAAAACAGATCGCTTCCGCCATCGTCAATCCTTCAGGCCGCTTATTCTGGGGCGACAAGTTCAGGTACACTCGGAACTTGACTATGTACGGCACCGTGCAGTGCGTTCAGTCCCTGTCCCCAAACCGCTGCAAAATTTGCTTAGACATAGTTGTCGATCTAATGCTCAAGAGAGTTGCAGAAACACAAGCCGCTGTAGCTTACCATAACTTCGAGTGCGTTTTAAGATACGACACCGTTCCCTTTTTCATTCCCCAATTACCTCACAAGATTTCTCCAAGCAGCGCCGTCGCAACTAACTGCTCTCCGCCAGCATTGAGCAACAAGGTTGGCAGCCCCTTTCACAGAAATCTCATGGCTCTACTCTCTTATCTGATAGTGCATGCACCTACCTCTGGCTTCTACAACGATTCCGTGGGCCTGGGCTCCAGCCAAGTATACGGCCAGGCCTTGTGCCGAGGCGACATCCCTGATGACGTTTGCTGGGAGTGCACAGCCCAGGCTTCCACCAAAATCCAGGAGTTGTGCCCCAGCAGTAGAAGAGCAATCGTATGGCTTGACCGTGATGAAAACTTCGCTGGCATAATAGATGTTTATAATAGGGCCTGCCAACCAGCAGCGGAGAATGCATCGAATCCAACAAGCTTTTATCACGATTTGGGAATTCTCATATCCAACCTGACGTCGCTGGCAACTCAGAGCTCTGTCAATCGCCTTTTTGCTACGGGCGTTTCTGTTATTGCGGAATCGAAGAGGATCTACGCTTTGGTGCAATGCATGAGAGATATCTCTGCGGACCAATGTCGGTGGTGCTTGCAGAACGCAAGCTCTGATATTGTGGGATGTTCTAATGGAAAGCAAGGCGGTCGCATCCTCAGGGGCAGCTGCAGTCTGGCTTTTGGAGTGCACCCCTTCTTTCTCGGCGATCCAACACTATCACTTCACCAGCACAAGAATGGTGAGTTCCGACTCTTACTCTGCCGAATCACATGCTTAAAGAGATCTAAATTCCCGACCCTTAACATGTTTTGGTGAAATACTGTCACCATTTTGAGTAGTAATCATGTCGGGCCCGTCATTTTTATTGAAAATTGTTTGAAGAAGCAGTTGGTGGCTGTGATGAAGGAACTAGCTTCTTGCTGTTGAACTTGGCAGACTTGTACTTGATTATGAGAACAGGGTATCAGGTCTGCTCTGTTTTATTAGCTTCTGAAAGTATATCTTTCTTTCTATTTACCAGCCTCCCCATGTTCGTTTTGGCCTTCGGTACTCGATGGCAAACTAACCTCCCACTATAGTCACCCTGCTTTAGGTTCATTTTATTCTATTTTTTCCAAATCTGCACATTTTCTTCTTCTACTTTCTCTAACAAGAAGAAAACAGTAGTTTCCAACTTAGAAGGGTAGTTTTAGATGCTTATGTGCCTTATATCCTTTTCTTTCTATATATTATTGGATAACACTTGTGTGCTGCAGTTATATCTGATCCAGATTTGGACATCTAACAATCTGTGAACAACCAAAACTCATCATACAAAAAAAATTCTCCTTTTTTATACAGGTAATAAGCTTTGGTGGATAGTTCTTCTCATCTGCTTAAGTGGTGGGCTCCTGATAGTAGCAGCCTGTGCATTGTGCTTAGTTCGGAGAAGAATGCAACATCTGGGTAAATGTCATGTGCCTTGAATGCTTATCTAGGTCCTTGTTCAGAAAAAATCTCATAATTTCAATTTCCTACTTATGTCATTTCAGAGAAGCTAAAACAGAAAGGAGCCTCAATCGATACGGAGAATGTCAAAGAGAATGAGGAGGCAAACTATGATTTACCGCAGATCAGCCTGAGGACAATAGAAGACGCTACGATAAATTTTCAGAGTCAAATAAGCTTGGGGAAGGTGGGTATCGTCCGGTCTACAAGGTAATTGGAGTAATTAATTTAGTCGATTCATCTTTTTCATTGTCAATGACAGAAAATTACTTTAAAATTAAGCTCAATTTCCTAGGCACACGTTACGCATTAAACTTGAGCTCTATAGTGAAACTGTGTAAGAAAACCTGTGACTTGAACCGTATCTGAAAACTGAAAGGGGAACGATTTTAAAAACTAAGGCTAAAAATTAATATCCAAAACAATTCTTCCTATAATGAAGAGCTCATGTTCTGAGACTATTTCTGTATTGGAATGACAAATACAACATGATTGGTGATGCTTTCCTACCAGGGCAAGCTTCCCAATGGACAGGAAGTCGCTGTGAAGAGGCTGTCTGGACGGTCTGGGCAAGGTTTGAAGGAATTCAAGAATGAAGTTGAATTGATAGTCAAACTTCAACATGTAAACCTGGTTAGACTCATTGCTTGCTGCTTGGAGAAAGGGGAGAAAATGCTCATTTATGAATATATGCCCAATAAAAGCCTTGATTTCTCCCTTAAGGGTTAGTATCTTTTAACTCTTTCACATGCTTATGCAAATAACGCTTCCAAAGTTCAGGTATCCGATTATCAGAAACTGAATCTTTTGCTCATTTGTCTTTGTCGTCTACGGGATAAGGTTTTTCTTTGTCAATGTTGCACCTGCGAGAGAAAAGGTAGGGGGGGGGGGGGGAAGTTTCCTGCTTACAATTGTTTTGGAGTGTCAGGGACATATACCTTGCTTTATCTCACATGGAACTGGACTTTGTTCTGAGAGAGAGATTAATCAAATTACAAATATTGAACATTACAATGTGCAGTTCCAGAATGCCGTGTATTGCTGGATTGGGAAAAGAGGTTCAACATCATAATAGGAATAGCAAGGGGGATTCTTTATCTTCATCAAGATTCTCGACTCAATGTCATTCATCGGGATCTCAAAGCGAGCAATGTGTTGTTAGACGAGCAACTGAATCCCAAAATTTCCGACTTAGGATTGGCAAGGATTTTCAGCGGAGTTCAGGGACAGGCAACTACCAGTATCATTGTTGGTACATAATAAGTGCAAAGCTACCATAAATTTTGGTCGCTAAATAGCCTTTATAATCACCATGACTTCTCTTTTCGTCAATTGTAATTCTGTGCTTCCACCATAGGATCTGATCCGCAAGTCAAATTCTTTATGCTTCCTTCATTTACATTAGGTGAAACACTGTGATCTTTTTTAGTGAATTAGTATCAGAAGATCTGCAAAAAAACACACCGTTTCTTTTATTTTTATGACTAAACGGCATGCGGGTTTGACAGTCCTATACATATAGGACTACAGAGTTGTTGTGACCTCAAGTCTCAACTTGTCAAAGAAAAAGAAGCGAAAAATGCTAGTCAAAACTTCTTTTTTCAGGTGCTAGTGTACAATGGAGGTGAACCCCATAATTATGTGCCTTGTTTGGTTTAGTCAGTGGGTGATACGAAAAGCAGTTCTATGAAAGCGACTGCCATTTTAAGTTATCTAAGAATCAACTATTTCTTTCCTTCTTGCAGTGGATATATGGCTCCAGAGTATGCAATGGATGGTGTATTTTCTACAAAATCTGATGTCTACAGTTTTGGCGCTTTATTGTTTGAAATTATCAGTGGCCAACTGAATTCTGCAATCATTTCTGCAACTCTTCAGGGTCGTGGTCTTGTTGAGCATGTAAGTTTCTCTGTGTGTGTGTGTGTGTGTGTGTGTGTGTGTGTGTGTGTGTGTGCGTGCGTGCGTGTGTGTTTGTGTGGGGTGTGAACATCCCCTTCCCCTAGATAATGTTGGCTGGAAGTAGTGTTTTTTATCATGGAAATGCACTCAGATAACTCTTTATCTTTCAAACGGACTTAAGAGATGCCCATCAGAGAGATGATTACTGGCACGGGAAGCACTCAGAAAGTTTTCAATTTCTCCATGTATAGTTGCATTTGTAACGTCAACTGCTATGCATATTGCTTGTCGACCATGCAAGAAGATCTATATTCAGGCTGTCTACTTAACAAATTTCTAGGACCATATACATCTGTGCCGCAACATGCAGTTGAAAAATTAGTACTACGGCCCATGGCCATTTAAATTTTTGAATATTTCTCAATCTTGAACATAGTTTTAGTCTGATCAAGTCTTGACTTATTGGATGTTGTGGTCTATTCCACTTACACCACACAATCCACACATGGTATGAGAGGTGAATTACTTCCTTCAAAGAGCTATGAACTAGAACAAATGGTAATCTATTCAATGAGGTGCTAGGAATTCAACCAACATATGAACAAATATTTAGTTCAATTGATGAACAGGCGTGGAGCTTGTGGAGCGAAGAGAAAGGGACAGAGTTCATCGATCCAGTCCTCTTCCTCAAAGACGCTGCTACTTCAACAAGTAATCAAATGCTACGATGTCTGCATATTGGCTTTTCTCTGCATTCAGGAAGATCCTGCAACCAGGCCAACGATGTCAACGGTGGTTCTCATGCTTGGGAACGATTCGGTGGACCTTCCCTTACCCAAGCAACCTGCATCCTTTGGGGAAAATGTTGCAGATTCAAGCCAATGGCGTTCTTTTATTACGTCTGCCGATTCTGAAAGTACCACAACGTAAGGGCAACAAAGGTTGCACACTCGATCACCAAGAAATCTGAAGAAAAAGGTGCATGCAACATGTCAGCGTCCTAAATTAATAATAAACTATGAGCTAATTGATTCTACCTGTATCGAAAGGACCTTGCACGTTGCAAACTCTCCGTTGATGCCCAACTCTGTTCCGTTTCTCTGAAGAAGCTGAGATATGCAAAACTCGTTATATTGGGTCTCAGCTTGAGATCGACAAACCTGATTATCGGTGCCTCCGTTCAACTTTCTGGGAAGATAAAAATATAAATAAAAATAAAAAATGAAAAATAAAAACTATAAAGAACATGTCGTTCCAAAAAATTACTAAAAAATCTCAGTTGCGCACGCATATCGGCGCACACAACTCGCTCCTGTAATGCAACAGAAGATAAATGAGTGAATGATATTTTGGTTCCCCACATTGACAATGGCACCTTTGACGCCACTGTGTGTGACGTTATTGTGAGTTAATGGGGGGAGACGGGAGACTGTCCCCACCTTTTGGACACCAACTTATAAACTACTCTGAAATGGTGCTGTTTGAGCTACCCATCGACTAAAACTTAGACATTTGTGGCCCACCCACATAAATTTCTGGGTCACATCAGTCAAAACGATAACTGCATAATAACTCTGCAATTTATTTCAATCGCTACTTCTTGCTCGAAATGCATTAAATAGCCAGCAGATTGACTGACGTTGATAATGCACGGAACTAATCTTCTGGCTTTTTATCTGCTAAGCAAAAAAGATATTTTATATTAATCTTATAGATATTTGTGTAACAATCTTTTTTTTTTAGTTGGCTACACGGGTGGCCGTGGCTGTTAAGTTGCTAAGACAAAAAAAAAGAAAGCCAAGTTAAAACAATAAAGTGCTTTAGCGTTTTGCAAGCAGAAGACCATATGTGTTTTATACGGGTTCTTTTTCAGAGATTTGGGTAGAACTAAAACAATTAAGTCATTTCAATTTTTTAGAAAGCACCGCATCCTAGTAGGTAAGTTGCATAAATCTTTGAATCCACCAATTATTGCTCATGGCAGAAACAGTGGAGTCTTCAACTGGAGACTATACATGAGTTAGCTGAGGAATGAGGAATCATACACCATGCATGCCATTTAGCTCCTTCTCCTTCTTTGTTTCCCAATCTTACACGGAAGCATTCTATCATCGTTCACACTGTGGCGAGGCAATGTGCAGAACATGCTGCAGCTTCATTTTCTTAATCGCCCTTCTCCTTCCTCCAGTGCTCGTCAAGACAGCTGAGAATCCCGATTGGATTTGCATCGGCGGCGTAAACCCGGCGAACAGCACCTTCAGTCACAACCTGCAACAAGCACTGGCCTCTCTTGTGGCCAATGTGTCCCTCACCGGCTACTACAATGTTACCGTAGGAAAGAGCCCCAACCAAGTCATTGCCGCCGTCCAGTGTCGTGGTGATATTGACGGCGAAGTTTGCGACGTCTGCGTCTCTGTTGCTGCCTCACAGGTCACTCTGCGGTGCCCCAGGAACAGAGTGGTTGCCGTTGTCCTCCAGAGCTGCTTCATGTACGTCACCGATCCCAACTTTACGATTCCTCGATCGTTTATGAATGTCTCCTTCCAGACAGCTGAAGCCATCCCCGACCCTGAAAGATTCAAGCCCATGCTCACCTCCTTCTTCAACAATCTCATCATTTCCGTCACCACCAACCCTTCAGGCCGCTTGTATTGGGGCGACAGTTTCAGGTATACTCAGAACTTGACTGTCTATGCCATGGCGCAGTGCCTTCAGAACCTAACCCCAAAGAGCTGCAGACCTTGTTTAGACGAAGCCTTGGCTATAATGCTCAAAGATGCTACAGATACAACAAGCAGTACAGTTTTCCATAATATCGAATGCGGTGTAGGTTACGACATCTTTCCTTTTTTCACTCCCCCACCTCACAAGATTGCTCCAAGCAGCGCCATTTCCATCTCAACTAGCTGCTTCCCACCACCATTGATCGACAAGGTTAGCAGCCCGTTTCATAGAAACCTCAAGGCCTTGCTCAGCCCGTTTCATAGAAACCTCAAGGCCTTGCTCAATAATTATCTGATAGTGTACGCACCTTTCCCTGGCTTCTACGACGAAACCGTCGGCTTGGGCTCCAGCCAAGTCTACGGCCAAGCCTTGTGCCGAGGCGACATCACTAAGGATGTTTGCTGGCATTGCATAGCCCAGGCTTCTACCAAAATCCAAGAGTTATGCCCCAACAGCAGAAGGGCAATCATATGGCTCGACCTCTGCCATTTGCGCTACTCCGACGAGAACTTTGCCGGCACAGTAGATGTCCAGGACAGGGCATGCCAACCATCAGCGGAGAACACATCGAATCCGACGAGCTTCGATGAGAATTTGAGAATCCTCTTCTCTAACTTGACCTCGAAGGCCGTGCAGAGCTCTTCCACTCACTTCTTTGCTACAGGAAAAACCCTGCTTCCTGACTCACAAACGATCTACGCTTTAGTGCAGTGCGTGAGAGACATATCTGCAGACCAATGTGTGTGGTGCTTGCGGAATGCCAGCGCTGATATTGAGGGGTGCTTTAATGGAAGGCAAGGCGGTCGAATCCTCAGGGGAAGCTGTAGCCTGAGTTTTGGGATGCAGTCTTTCTTTGCAGGCGATCCAGCGCTGGTTTCATCTGTGCAGCCGAATCATGGTGAGTGCGACTCTTACTCTGCCCATCACATGCTCAAGGTCCAAGGAGATCTTTGATCCTAATTGTCAGGCGAAAGACTGTCCGCCATTTTAAGCATCAGTTGTGTTAAAAATGGTCTGAAAAAGGAACCCGATAAAGCAGGAAAGTGCTTTCAAGGTTGCCACGAAGTCATTCTAAAGCATTTTAGTCCTCATTTTTTCACTCTGCCCGAACTAGATTTGATTCCCTCATCACAAGAAGCGGTGAGGTCTCTACTTGCTTCAATGGCCCACATCAGCCCATAGAAGCTATTTTTAGATGGTTCTATGCCTTGTGAGGACCTTTTCTTTCTAAATACAAAGTTTTTCAGATTACTCTTGCACGCTGTACTTCTGCCTGCTCCCAATTGGACTGTCTAATCTTTTTGTAAACAAACGATATCATACACATAACCATTGTACTTTGAAACAGGGTACCGCCGCCGATGGATGCTTGTTCTCATTGGCTTCATTGGTGGGCTACTGCTAACAGCAGCCTTCGCTTTTTGCTTAGTTGAGAAACTAAAACAACATCTAGGTAAAGTTGACGTGCCTTGAAAGACTCTACAGGCCTAATGTTCACCATAAAAGTTCATCATTTTGATTCCCACTTCTTCATGTCCTTTTAGAGAAGCTAAAACAGAAAGAGACAACTCTCACTGATACTGAGAGTGCAGAAGAGAATGAGACAACCTTTGATTTACCACAAATCAGCCTGAGGACAATACAAGATGCTACAGATAAATTTTCAGAATCAAAAAAGCTTGGGGAAGGTGGATATGGACCTGTCTACAAGGTAATTGGAGTAATTAGTTCCTGGTCGATTCATCCTTTTGTTATTCTTTCTTATATTTAAATTTTTACAAAATTACTGAAATGGTGAACCATGGGACCATGTCGCTTAATTGTAACAAAGTGTCGATTTCTGAACTTCTTGACAAGGGTCACCAACTTTCTGACAATAGTCAGAAAGCGACTTAACTTTCCGACCATGCGTTGGCAGAGTTTACTGTCTCAATCGAATTGAAATTTATTTCTCTTATTTGATTTACTCGGAGAAGTTCTTACACATCAGTAGGTAACAAGCATTAACCCTGAGCGAGCTCCATGTTGTCAAACAGCTGTAAGAGTGCGACCCGGATCATATCTGAAAAATAAAGTAGCGAAAAAATATTCAAAATGAAGGAAAAATAACTGATCCCAAGTTGGAGTTTCCTACATGCATTAATGAGAAGCAGAAGCATTGGAGATTATTTACTTTTAATAAAATGACAAATAAATAATTGATGATGCTTTCAAACTAGGGGAAACTTCCCGATGGACAGGAAGTAGCTGTGAAGCGGCTGTCCGGACGATCTAGGCAGGGTTTAAAGCAGTTCAGGAATGAAGTTGAGTCGATGGCGAAACTTCAACACACAAACCTGGTCAGGCTCATTGGTTGCTGCTCAGAAAAAGGGGAGAAGTTGCTCATATATGAATATATGCCCAACAAAAGCCTTGATTTCATCCTCAGGGGTTAGTATTTTGATTTCTTTCACACGATTACACATACATAGAAAGGGCACGTAAAGTCTGAATGGAGTATTTTCATGCAGTTTAGAGATTCGCCGCCTATGAGCACCACACATGGTGGCCTGCAAAATGAATTGAAAATATAGTTTCTTTTCTGCATGTCAAGAGATGCCAGTATATCATGTGCTTTCAGAGGAAATTTTCAACACGCAAATTACAAACTTAATTTCAACTTCATGTCAGCAGATGATCATGTTCGCAAAAAACAAGTGAGAAAGGTATGAAATATTTCGAAGGACGACTTCAAACTCCCCGACCAAAGATATAGTTTAGTCAAATTTTGAAAATTCAAGTGCTGCTTGGAAGTATAGGACACATGCCTTATTTAATCTCACGTTGAGTTGGAACTTTTCTGAAACTCTGCAGCCAGAGAGAGAGAGAGAGAGAGAGTGAGAGGGAGAAAGAAAGAGAGAGAGAGATAGAGAGAGAGAGAGAGAGAGAGGTTACTCAAATGAAAGTTATTAAACAATACAATGTGCAGATCCAAGAAGGCGTGCTTCGTTGGACTGGGAAAAACGGTTCAATATCATCATAGGAATTGCAAGGGGGATGCTTTATCTACACCAAGATTCACGACTCAACATCATTCATCGGGATCTCAAAGCAAGCAACGTGCTGTTAGACGAGCAACTGCATCCTAAGATTTCTGACTTCGGATTGGCAAGGATCTTCAGTGGAGTTCAGGGCCACGCAACTACCAGTGTCATTGTTGGTACATAGTAAGTGCAACGCCTGCCACAAACATAATTGCTCAACATGCCTTTATAATCACCTTAACATAGTCTCTTCATTATAAATTTCCATTATACAATGGTGCCTGGCTTCCACGGTATATGATCTGGAAGTCAAATTCTGGTAAATATCGTGGATCCGTTCTAGTGAATTAGTGGCAATGGAAGATATGCAAAAGATAAAGCACTTCTTTTATTCTTATGACTGAAGTCACTGAACAAGTTCCCAAAGTTGGTGATCATATTTATAGGATTACAGACCTCACAGAAAAACTAAAGCAAAAAACTGAGAGACAAATTTTTTTCTTTATACCGTTAGTGAACAGTAATGAAGATGAACTAATGTGACTTTTGGTTTGTCAATAGACAACCTGGCGATCTGAAGAGGAGCTCTGTATGATGTGACTGCCCTTTTGAGTTATCTTAGAATCAACTAATGCAGTTCTTTTCCTTCTGTCAGTGGATATATGGCTCCAGAGTATGCCATGGATGGTGTGTTTTCTACTAAATCTGATGTCTACAGCTTTGGTATTTTGTTGTTGGAAATCATCAGCGGCCAACTGAATGCAGCAAGTTTTTGTGTTACTCTTGATGAGAGTCGCAGCCTCGTTGAGCGTGTAAGTGCCTATCTCTCTCTCTTCTCTGAAGAAGATTCATATTCTAGCTTTACTAGGAGCATATACTTCTATTACTCAACATGCAATGCTTGAAACATGCATCTTTTGAGGCGCATGGCATGTAGGACGTTAGATCTGAGTGGGGAACTTGACTTCCCTCAAAAATCTATGAAGTAAAAGAAATGTGTATAAAGGTATTTTCAAGTTCTCACATATAGGGTAATAGAAATTCGACTGACATATCAACAAAAAATTACTTCACTTGATCTTCGCAAGCAGGCATGGAGTTTGTGGTGTGAAGAAAAAGGAACAGAGTTCATCGATCCAGTCCTCAAAGACACTACTACTTCAACAGCTGATCAAATGCTAAGGTGTTTGCAAATTGGCTTGCTCTGCATTGAAGAAGATGCTGCAACTAGACCAACCATGTCAACGGTGCTTATCATGCTTGGCAACAATTCTTTGGACCTTCCCGTGCCCACACAACCTGCATTCATCATGGAAAATGCTACAGACTCAAGCCGACAACGTTCTTATGTTTTTCGGCCTGTTGCCTATGAAATCGCCACTTGGTAAAAGAGACAAAGATTGCACACCGAATGTGCGCAAACATGGAAGAGATCATACCAATCTGCTGAAAGCATTTGAGAAGTAAACCATATATCTACTGGTTTAAACAATTGACAATGACTTTTTACCTGATAGTTTAGGGTCTCGCCATTCCTCCCTTTCATTTGTAGGCGTAGGGCCGACGATCCTCACCAATAGCGAAAGGTTGATGTGGTTGTTCAGTAGTGGAAAAGAGTTGGATGCACCACTTCGTCGAAAGGCCGGCTATCATCGAGAAGGAAGAAAAATGGAATCCTGCATCTAGAAGGGGTTCCTAGTCATAGAACAAGATGATGTACTGTTTACTGTATCTGCTTCTTTGGATAATGACATATTCGGATTCATAGTTACATGCAAATGAATAAAAGGCTATATTACACCAAAATTCAAATATGAATTCACAATCCGAATCTGATCTGCAACTGATTTTTAAATTCATAACTGAATCTGTGTTGTTAACGGAATCTGAATGGTATTAAGAACTGACTTTCACGATGTATGAGCATAAGAAATATGGCGATGTCTATTCAAGACTTGATCCGATACAGAGCATGAATTTTCAGCCGTGAATGCTGCCAGAACTGGAAGTGGTAATGAAACACAAGATGAACGAGTGAATGATATTTTGGTTCCCCACATTGACAATGGCAGATTTGACGCCACTGTATATGACGTTACCGTGAGTTGTTATCAATATATAAAAAACCATATGTGAAGCATGCGTTCGCACTGTTTTTAAAAATTTTAAAGCAATATTTAATTTAATTGCTAAGCATGATACGACTGCTAAGGAGGGTGGTCGCTGGACAAGATTTAATATGCTCCGGGTGCAACACTAGATGTGCCCCATGGATTTATTAAAAAAATTGAGACCTACATAAGAATAATATGAGGGCTGCTTGGGTGTTATTTGAGAAGTCGGGGGAGGCTTACAACTTATAAGTTACTATGGACTCAGAAGGAAAGACTGGATTTTTTTATTTTTAAAATTTTAATAGGAGCCGACATATATTTTTTCAAAAATTTTATATAAAATAAATAAATTATAAAATCTATTTATATACTTATTTTTTAGGGGGGCCCTTGGCTCTCTGGATAGAATAATGCTGTTTGTGCATGCTATGAAATAAAAATTTACATATTTGTTTCCCACCCACATAAATCTCTGGATCCCAGCATCCAAAAAGTTACTGCACATGAATGGTGGAGTAACTCTGCAATTTAATTCGACCGCTTGTTGTTGGTCGAACTGCATTAAAGAGCCAGCAAATTGACTGACGGTAATAATGCAATGGATCGACGAAAACGGAAACAAAAATTTCAATTTACCAACTTTATTTTTATTATAACTTCAATGAATATATGCTTCCTGTTTCTAATTTATTGGATGTCGGGCATATGAGGCTGGAAACCGGGCAGGGCGGGGCTGGCATGAAGTTTTTGCTGGCGGCTCAAGTTGGGTTTGTCGGTTGTCCCGTTTGATGTCTATTTATATTTGAAACTATTAATATTTTATATTTTAATATCTCAAAAACTTTTAAAAATATGTTATTTAAGAGTGTCATCGACAAGATAAAAGATTATAAAAGTGTTATCGGGAAAACAAAAAAGGATTTGAAGAGAGTAATCGGTGATATACAAAAAAGAATTCTCTCATCGTTCACAGGGTGGTGGGAAGATGTGGAGAACAGCATGCTGCTTCATCTTCCTAATTGTCCTCTTCCTCCCGCTGGGGTTCGTTGACATGACTGAAACTCCCTTTTGGTACTGTGCCGGCAGCTCAAACTACACGGCGAACAGCACCTTCAGCCACAACCTGCAGCGGGCGCTGGCCTCTGTGGTAGCCAACGTTTCCCTCACCAGTTTCTACAATGTCACCGTGGGCAAGAGCCCCGACCAAGCACTTGCCACTGCTCAGTGTCGAGGCGACCTCGACGGTGAAGCTTGCCAGGTCTGCGTCTCTGATGCTGCCTCACAGGTCGCCGAGCTGTGCCCTCAGAACAGAGCGGCTATCATTTTCTTCGAAAGCTGCATCATGTACTGCCGTGACGCCAACTTCACCGTGCCTCAATCATTTATGAATTTGTCTCTTCCGAGGCTCGAGGCCATCCCCGACCCCCAAAGATTCAGGCCCATACTCATTTCCTTCTTCAACAAGCTCATCCTTTCCACAACCACCAACCCTTCAGGCCGCTTGTTCTGGGGCGACATGTTCAGGTACACTCAGAACCTGACTATCTACGCCACCGCACAGTGCGTTCAATACCTGTCACCTAAGGGCTGCAGATCTTGCTTAGACATAGCCTTCGCTCAAATGCTCAAGAATTTTGGAGATAGACAGGGCGGTGTAGTTTACCATAACATCGAGTGCCTGGTAAGATTCGAGCCCTTTTCCTTTTTCACTCCACCACCTCAAAAGATTGATCCAAACAACGGCGCTTCCTTCTCAAGTAATTGCTCCCAACCAACATCAAGCAACAAGGTCGGCACCCCCTTTCATAAAAATCTCAAGGCTCTGCTCTCTTATTTGATAGAGAATGCACCTTTATCTGGTTTCTATAATGATAACGTTGGCCTGGGCTCCGGCCAAGTCTACGGTCAGGCCCTGTGCCGAGGCGACATCCCCAATGACGTTTGTTGGCACTGCACGGCCCAGGCTTCTAGCAAAATCCAAGAACTGTGCCCCAACAGTAGAAGGGCCATCATATGGCTCGACCACTGCCAATTGCGCTACTCTGACGAGAAGTTCGGCGGTATGGCAGACGTCTCCGACGGAGCATGCCAACCAGCAGAAGAAAAAGCGTCAAACCCCGCGAGCTTCTATCAGAATTTGAGAATCCTCATATCCAACCTGACCTCACTGGCGATGCAGAGTTCTTCCAATCACTTCTTTGCTACGGGAATGTCCGTAATTCCCGACTCACATAGGATCTACGCCTTGGTGCAGTGCGTGGGAGATATACCTGTGGATCGATGTAGGTGGTGCTTGCAGAATGCGAGCTCCGATATTGAGGATTGTTCTAATGGAAGGCAAGGCGCTAGACTCCTCAGGGGAAGCTGCATTGTGGCTTTTGGAGTGCACCCCTTCTTTTCTGGCGATCCAACACTGGTATCACTTCCGCAGACCAATCATGGTGAGTCTCACTTTTACTATGCCGAATCACATGCTTAAAGTGATTTTCTGAGAATCCTTGACGAAGCAATTGGTGGCTGTGATGAAGGAATTAGCTTCTTGCTGTTGAACTTGGCAGACTTGCACTTGATTATGAAAACAGGGTATAACGTCTGCTCTGTTTTATTAGCTTCTGAAAATATATCTTTCTTCCTATTGACCAGCCTCCCCATGTTCGTTTTGGCCTTCGGTACTAACCTCCCACTATAGTCACCTTGCTCTCATTTTATTGCATTTTTTCCAAATCTTCACATTTTCCTCAGACTTGTACTTGATTAGGATAACAGGGTATGATGTTTGGCTCCATTTTATTAGCTTCTGAAACTATCTGTTTCTCTTCTGTTTACCAGGTTCCTCATGTTCATTTTGGCCTTCATTATTTGATGGCAAACTGACTTACCCACTATAGTTACCTTGCTTTAGGCTGATTTTATTGCATCTTTCCAGAACTTCTCATTTTCTTTTTCTACTTTCTCTAATAAGAAGAAAACAAAAATTCCTAATTTAGAAGGTACTTTTACATGCTTCTGTGCCTTGTAGTCTTTTCTTTCCATATATTTTTGGATGACACTTGTGTGCTGCAGTTATATCTGGTCCAGATTGGACATCTAACAATCTGTGAACATCCACAACTCATCATAAAAAATCAATTCTCCTTTTTATACAGGTAATAAGCTTTGGTGGATAGTTCTTCTCATCTGCTTAACTGGCGGGCTCCTGCTAGTAGCAGCCTGTGCATTGTGCTTAGTTCGGAGAAGAAAGCAACATCTGGGTAAATGTCATGTGTCTTGAATGCTTATCTAGGTCACTGTTCAGAAAAAATCTCATAATGTCAATTTCCTACTTCATGTCATTTTAGAGAAGCTAAAACAAAAGGAAGCAACCTCAATCGATATTGACAGTGTCAAAGAGAATGAGGAGGTGAACTATGATTTACCGCGGATCAGCCTGAGGACAATAGAAGACGCTACGGATAAATTTTCAGAATCAAATAAGCTTGGGGAAGGTGGGTATGGTCCGGTCTACAAGGTAATTGGAGTAATTAATTTAGTCGATTCATCTTTTTCATTGTCAATGACTAAAAATTACTTTAAAATTGAACTCAATTTTCTAGGCGCGTGTTCAACGCATTAAACTTGAGCTCTAAAGTGAAACTGTGTAAGAAAACCTGTGACTTGAACCGTATCTGAAAACTGAAAAAGGTGAATGATTTTAAAATCTAAGGCAAAAATTTAATATCCAAAACAATTCTTCCTATAATGAGGGGCTCAAGTTCTGATACTATTTCTGTATCAGAAAGACAAATACAACATGATTGGTGATGCTTTCCTACCAGGGCAAGCTTCCCAATGGACAGGAAGTAGCTGTGAAGAGGCTGTCTGGACGGTCTGGGCAAGGTTTGAAGGAATTCAAGAATGAAGTTGAGTTGATAGTCAAACTTCAACATGTAAACCTGGTTAGGCTCATTGCTCTCTGCTTGGAGAAAGGGGAGAAGATGCTCATTTATGAATATATGCCCAATAAAAGCCTTGATTTCTTCCTTAAGGGTTAGTATCTTTTAATTTTTTCACATGCTTGTGCAAATAGCGCTTCCAATGTATCCGATTATCAGAAACTGAATCTTTTACTCATTTGTCTTTGAGATCTACGGGATAAGGTTTTTCGTTGCACCTGCCAGAGAGAAGGTGGGGGGGCAATGTTTCCTACTTACAATGGTCTTGGAGTATCTCTGAGAGAGTGGGGGAGAGAGAGAGAGAGAGAGAGAGAGATTAATCAAATTACAAATATTGAACATTACAATGTGCAGATCCAGAAAGCCGTGTATTGCTGGATTGGGAAAAGAGGTTCAATATCATAATAGGAATAGCAAAGGGGATCCTTTATCTTCACCAAGATTCTCGACTCAATGTCATTCATCGGGATCTCAAAGCGAACAATGTGTTGTTAGACGAGCAACTGAATCCTAAAATTTCTGACTTCGGATTGGCAAGGATTTTCAGCGGAGTTCAGGGCCAGGCAACTACCAGCATCGTTGTTGGTACATAGTAGGTGCAAAGCTACCATATATTTTTGTTGCTGAGTAGGTCTTTATAATCACCATGACTTCTCTCTTCATCAATTCTAGTTCTGGGCTTCCATACTATCTGATCCGAAAGTCAAATTCTTTATGCTTCCTCCGTTTACATTAGGTGAAACACTGTGATCTTTTTTAGTGAATTAGTATCATTTTTAGTGAATTAGTATCAGGAGATCTGCAAAAAACAAATCATTCCTTTCATTTTTATGATTGAACGACATGCGAATTTCATAGTCATATAGGATCACAGTTCTTGTGATCTCCACTTGTTAAAGAAAAGAAGCAAACAAATGCTAGTCAAAAATTGTTTTTTTGATGCTAGTGAACAATGGAGGTGAACGGCACAATTGTGTTCCTTTCGGTTTAGTCAGCGAGTGACATGCAGAGCTGTTCTATGAAGCGACTGCCATTTCAAGTTATCTGAGGATCAACTAACGCATTTTCTTTCCTTCTTTCAGTGGATATATGGCTCCAGAGTATGCAATGGATGGCGTCTTTTCAACAAAATCTGATGTCTACAGCTTTGGCATTTTATTGTTCGAAATTATCAGCGGCCAACTGAATTCTGAAAGCCTTTCTGCAATTCTTCTGGGTCGTAGTCTTGTTGAACATGTAATAACTCTCTCTCTCTCTCTCTCTCTCTCTCTGCCTGTGTGTGTGTGGGTGTGGGTGTGGGTGTTGCGATCAAAGAGTTGTGAACTAGAACAAATGGTAAATTTGTAGAACAAATGGTAATCTAGCCTTTGAACTGCTAGAGATTCGACCACCCTATCAATAAATATTTACTTCAATTGATGAACAGGCATGGAGCTTGTGGTGCGAAGAGAAAGGGACAGAGTTCATCGATCCAGTCTTCAAGGACGCTGCTACTTCAACAAGTAATCAAATGCTACGATGTCTGCACATTGGCTTTCTCTGCATTCAAGAAGATCCTGCAACCAGGCCAACGATGTCGACGGTGGTTCTCATGCTTGGGAACGATTCGGTGGACCTTCCCTTACCCAAGCAACCTGCATCCTTTGGGGAAAATGTTGCAGATTCAAGCCAACGATGTTCTTCTGTTATTACGTCTGTGGCTTCCGAAATTACAACAAAGTAAGGGCATCAAACGTTGGATCACCAGGAAATCTGAAGAAAAAGATGTATGCAACATGTCAGGGCTCTAAATTAATAACAAATTATGAGTTAACTGATTATACCTGTATCGAAAGAAACCTTGCACGTCGGCGAACTCTCCATTGATGCCCAACCAACGCTGCTTGGCTTCTCTCAGCAGAAGCTAGAATATGCTCGATTCGATAAATTGGGTCCCAGCTCGAGATCGATCGATTCTTTTAAGATCGTTTACCACTTCCCAATTTGACTTAAACCTTTACTTGTTTTAAGTTTGAATATTATTCAAAAAAAAAAAAAGATAATCTAGATTAAACGAGCTTGCTCAAGTTGTTTAATCCAATGAAGTTCATGGTAACTCCTCATTTATATGCTCTAGTTTTCAGTCAAGCTCGACTTGTTTTCCGAGGTTTGAATTGATCTTAACCAAGCGAGTTCGAGCTAATGCGCTGTTGAATTTTCATCCACGAAAGCTGTCAGAACTCGAAGTTGGTAATGCAATGCAATGAGCGAATGATACTTTAATGGTGCTGTTTGAGCTTTCCCTTCACCCACCTAAATTTCTGGGTCACATCATTGAAAACCATAAGGACGGTGGAGTAACTCTGCAATTTATTTCGCGCGCTAGGTATTGGTTCAAACGCATTAAATTGCCAGCACATTGTCCGACGGTAATAATGCATGGAATGTACGTCATTGGACACAGAAATTCCTATTTAACAACATATTTTTATTATAATTTCGATTAATATAAGCTTCTTGTTCCTGGGTTATGTGATGTAGGCCATTCTTTGTGCAAGGAGGTTATATGTTAAGCTCTTTCACTTGCGATAATGAAGTAATATGACATGCACTTTAAAATATGTAAAATTAATCAACGAGAAATTGTCACTCTTCATGCAAAAGGAAAAGGACACGTTTCTTAGTTACTGGTACAGGAGCGGCGTTATGAGCAAATTGAGGCAAAAAATTTCAACGAGAAGCCAAGTCGGAGAATATGGAAAGAGGGAGCGAGAAGCCACCGGCAGGCGGCCCGGCAGTATAATAGTCTAAATTCTATTCTACTGCATTCTTCTGACTTGTGAGCTCCTCTTCCTTTGTTTCGCAATCTTGCTTGGAAGAGTTCTACCATCGTTTACATGGTGGCGAGGCAATGTGCAGAACAGCCTCCAGCTTTGTTTTCTTAATCGCCCTTCTCCTTCCTCCGGGGCTAGTCAACATGGCTGAGAGCCCCTTGTGGATTTGCCTCAAACTACATAGCAAACAACACCTTTGGTCACAACCTGCAGCAAGCGCTGGCCTTTCAGGTAGCCAACGTTTCTTTCACCGGCTTCTACAATGTTACGGTGGGCAAGAGCCCTGACCAAGTCATCGCGGGCGCCAGTGTAGAGGTGACCTCGACGGCGAAGCTTGCGAGGTTTGCGTTTCCGATGCTGCCTCACAGGTCGCCCTACGGTGCCCCAAGAACAAAGCGGCTGTGATTTTCATTCACAGCTGCGCCATGTATGTTGGTGATGCCAATATTTCCATCCCTCAATCATTTAAGAAATTTTTCCAAAAGAATGTTGGAGCCATCCCCAACCCCCAAAGATTCAAGCTCATGCTCATTTCCTCCTTCAACGATCTCATCGTTTCCGTCATCACCAACCCTTTGGGCCGCTTCTACTGGGGCGACAGTTTCAAGTATACTCAGAACTTGACTATCTACGCCATGGCGCAGTGCCTTCAGAATCTATCCCCAAAGAGCTGCAAGTCTTGCTTAGATGGAGCCGTTGCTCTAATGCTCAAGGATGTTGCATCTTCAACGGGCGGTATAGTTCTATATAATCTTGAGTGTTATGTAGGTTATGACATTTTTCCCTTCTTCGCTCCGCCACCTCACAAGATTCCTCCAAGCAGCGCCATTTTCATCTCAACTAACTGCTCTCCACCAGCATCGAGCAACAAGGTTGGCAGCCCCTTCCACAGAAACCTCAAGGCCCTTCTCAATCATCTAATAGTGCATGCACCTTTTTCTGGCTTTTACAACGACACCGACGGCCTGGACTCCAGCCAAGTCTACGGCCAAGCCTTCTGCCGAGGCGATGTCCTTAGAGACGTTTGCTGGTATTGCATAGCCCAGGCTTCTATCAAAATCCAGGAGCTGTGTCCCAACAGCGAAAGGGCAATCATATGGCTCGACCGCTGCCAGTTGCGCTATTCCGATGAGAACTTCGCCGGCAAGGTAGATGTCTATGACAGGGCATGCCAGCCAGCAGCGGAGAATGCATCAAATCCCGTGATCTTCGATCAGAATTTGAGAATCCTCATCTCCAACTTGACGTCGCTGGCAGTGCAGAGCTCTCCCATTCGCTTCTTTGCTACAGGAACGTCCGTGCCAATGGACTCGCAGAAGATCTATGCTTTGGTGCAGTGCGTGATAGATATACCTGCAGACCAATGCGGGTGGTGCTTGCAGAATGCGAGCTCTGACATTGAGGGATGCTCTAATGGAAAGCAAGGCGGTCGTATCCTCCGGGGAAGTTGCAGCCTGGCTTTTGGAGTGCAGCCCTTCTTTTTAGGCAATCCAATATTCGTATCACTTCCGCAGCCCAATCATGGTGAGCCTCACTCTTAATCATTTTGCCCAAGAACATGGTTAAAGAGATCTAAGATCTGTAGCATGTAGCACGTTTTGGTAAAAGATTGTTAGCCTTTTGAGCAGGGGTGGAGGGAGAGGGGGGGGCCGCCCGGGCCATGGCCCGGGTGAGCCCATGAATTTTTTTTTTTTTATATTGAAAAAATCAAATTTTTTTAGTTTGGCCCGACCGGTCGCTCCTCGTCGCTTCCCTTGGCCCGACCCTAGCCAGACCCGCAAATCGTCTTGGCCCGACCCTAGAAAAAATCTTGACTCCGCCCCTAGAAAAAATCTTGGCTCCGCCCCTGCTTTTGAGCATCAAGCAGGTCCCTTGTGCTGAAAAAATAGTTTGACTAAACCCTCTAATAAAGCAAGAGAAAGGGTTTGGCAATTCTTTTATTTTTTGTCTTCCGGAGGGTTATTTATCTATAATCTTTTACTTTATCTATTTTTGTCTTATGCACATAAGAGTTGTCCTTCTGAAACAGGGCACCATCGCCGGTGGATATTTATTGTCATCTGCTTTATTGGTGGACTAGTATTACTAACAACAGGCTGTTTGTTTTGCTTAGTTCAGAAACGAAAGCAACATCCTGGTAAAGTTCATGTGCCTTGAATGACTATATAGGTCCTTCTGTTCACCATAAAAGTTAATCAGTTTGATCTCCTACTTCTTTAATTTTTGATAAACTAAAAGAGAGTGAAGCAACTTTAGTTGATTCTGAGAGTGCGGAAGAGAATATGGCAACCTATGATTTACCACATTTCAGCCTGAGGACAATAGAAGATGCTACAGATACATTTTCAGAATCAAATAAACTTGGAGAAGGTGGATATGGTCCTGTCTACAAGGTAATTCCAGCAATTAATTTTTGGTTGAATCATCCTCCTGTTATTCATTGTTATATTGGACCGTGTCATTTAATTTTAATAAAATGGTCGATTTCTGAAATTCCTGATATAGGTCGCAGATTTCCCCCAGTTGGCAGAGTTTATAGTCTCAATTGAATTGAAATTTGGTTTTCTTGCTTGATTTACTAGGAGAAGTTCCGAAAGATACATGTCTCTAGGTAATATGCATTATACCTGAGCTGTATAGTCAAACAGTTGTAAGCTTGTGACAGAGGCCTTATCTGAAGATTAAAAAAATTGAATAATTTTTCAAAAATTATGGGAAAAGAATTGATACCAAGTTGGATTTTCCTTACATTCATGAGGACCAGAAGTTTGGAGATTATTTACTTTCAATTGAATGACAATTACATAACGATTGGTGATGCTTTTCAACCAGGGGAATCTTCGCGATGGACAGGAAGTAGCTGTGAAGAGGTTATCTGGAAGATCTAGACAGGGTTTTAAGGAGTTCAGGAATGAAGTTGAGTTGATAGCGAAACTTCAACAGACAAACCTGGTTAGGCTTGTTGGTTGCCCCTTGGAAAAAGGGGAGAAGATCCTCATATACGAATATGTGCCCAACAAAAGCCTTGATTTCTTCCTGCAAGGTTGGTGCCTTTATTTCTTTCACACGCTTACATGTACACACAAGGCATAAATAAAGTTCAGGTATTCAACGATCGAAAAGTGAACTGTTTTCTGATTGAGGTTTAGAAATTCAGTCGCCTATGAGTACTACACAAGGGGGCCTCCGTTAATCGAATTCCTTTTCTGCATATCATAGGATGCCAGTACAGCAGTACTTATTATGCCTTAAAACCAGCTACCCCTAAGCATGAATCATGTGCATTCAGACACAATTTCAAGTTTTTCCACATAAATTACAGACTTAATTTCATCTTCATGGCAGCAGATTATCATGTTCGCAAAATATATATATATATGAAGAAGATATGAAACATTTCAAAACATGAGACAGGATTTAGTCAAATTTTGGAATCTCCAATGTTACTTGGAGGGTATAGGACACATACTTTCATCTGACGTCGAACTGGACTTTTTTGAATCTCTAGAAGCACACTGAGAGGGGGTGAGAGAGAGAGAGAGAGAGAGAGGGTGGGCGTGGTTACTTAAGTAACTTATTAAAAAATACAATGTGCAGATCCAAAACGCCGTGCTTCTTTGGACTGGGAGAAAAGGTTCAACATTATAAAAGGAATTGCGAGGGGGATGCTTTATCTACACCAAGATTCTCGACTCAACATCATTCATCGGGATCTGAAAGCTAGCAACGTGTTGTTAGACGACCAATTGCATCCTAAGATTTCTGATTTCGGGTTGGCAAGGATATTCAATGGAGGTCAGGGCCAGGCAATTACGGGAGTCATTGTTGGTACATAGTGAGTGCAGCGCTACCATTAATATTGATTTCTCAGCAAGTCTTTATAATCACCATAACTTAGTCTGTTCATTGTAGATTTTCATAGTACCATGGTGTCCTGGCTTCTACGATCTCTGATCTGGAACAGGAAGCCAAATTCTCGTAACATTGTGGATCTGTTGTAGTGAACTAGTGGCAAAAGAAGAAATGCAAGATAAATTCTTTTAATTTTATGGCTGATCAACTTTTGAAAGTTGGTAGTCGTATATATAGGATTACAGCCTTATTTTGATCTCAGCTTCTCAAAAGAAAAACTGAAGTAAAAAACTTGCGAGTCAAAAATTATTTTTTCCGACTGTTGGTGGACAATGAAGATGAACTGCATAGTTATGTGACCTTTCGTTTGGTCAATAGTCAGCGTGGTTATCTGTGGGTTGCATAATTGCCGGTTATCTTAGAATCGACTAACGCACTTTCTTTCCTTTCTAACAGTGGATATATGGCTCCAGAATACGCCATGGGTGGTGTCTTCTCTACAAAATCTGATGTCTACAGCTTTGGTATTTTATTGTTGGAAATCATCAGAGGCCGACTGAATTCTGCAAGTATTTGTTCTACTCATGATCAGCGTTATGACCTTGTTGAGCATGTAAGTCTCTCTAAAGAGAGAGAGAGAGCAGAATGTCGAGAAAGTTGTTCTGCTTTCTCTCTCTCTCTCTCAACATTCCCGTCCCCAAATAAATGTTGGCTCGAAATAGAATTTTTTTTCATGGAAATGTATACAAAGAACTGTATCTTCCAAAAATCTTCACTCATCCCTACTGACATCATAAGCAATCAGGAAATCTTCAATTTCTCCATATATAGTTGCAACATGATCAGCTGCTACGCATATTCTATGGCCATTGGGGCGCATCAAGATGCCGAAGTAAGTGGTAGTAGTCGTGTAGGAAGATTCATATTCTAGCTTGATCACTAAGAGCATATACATCTCTGTCTCAACCCGTAGATGAAACAAGTATATTTTGAGGCACAGCAGCTGCCACCAAGAAGGTACCTGAGGGTGGTATAGGTGCTTAAAGGCATTGAGTTGATATGCCAACTGCCAAGTATCTGCAACTCTTGATTTTATAGAGGTGTAAAGCAATGGTCAAGGTGGAGACTGACCTCATCTGGAGTCTACGGTTATAATTTCGTCCCAACCCAACCTCACCCATATGTATGATCTAGCAAATTAAATCCCTACCCACCCCATAACTTATTGATTTGCATCCCAGAAAAGCTGCAAAGAGATGATCAATTAGTACTGCATATGACAGATGGCTTTTTGAATTTTCGAATGTTTGTCAATCTTCAACACAGTATTATTCTTATGTTCGTGCTTATTAATGGGTGTTATGATATATATTCACAAACAGGCATGGAGCTTGTGGTGTGAAGAAAAAGGAACAGAGTTCATCGATCCATTCCTCAAGGACGGTGCTTCAACAAGTGATCAAATGCTAAGATGTTTGCATATTGGCTTTCTCTGCATTCAAGAACATGCTGCAACTAGGCCAACCATGTCAAGGGTGGTTCTCATGCTTGGGAACGTCTCTTTCGTCCTTCCCTTGCCTACACAACCGGCAGTCATCGGGGAAAACGCAGCAGAATCCAGCGTACGACGTTCTTCTTTTATTCGGCCTGTTGCTTCTGAAGGGAGCACAAGGTAAAAGCAATAAAGGTTGCACACATGAAATAATGTGTGAACATAGAAGATATTATACCAATCTACTTGCATCATTTAATCTTATATCTAATGGTTTCATCCCATTCATATGACTTCTGTTCGATATTTTGGATCTTTCAATTCCTGTCTTTCACATGTGTGGGAATAGGGACACGATCAGTGAACTGATACCCATGATGAGAGATCGATGGGGTTGTTCTATAGTGGAAAAGAGTTGGAGCCACTTCTACAATGTGGAATAGAATGATGTAATTTTTGTTACATCTGCTTGCTTTTTTAGATATTCAAATATTCAGATTCCTATTTGCATGTTAAAATAAAACTCTGTACTATGCCTGAATTAATATGAATTCACAATTTGAAACTGATCTTGATCCCATTTTTTAAATCTATAACTGGATCTAACTTTTTAACTGAATTTGAACAGTATTAAGGACAGACTTTCTAAATGTTGGAAATAGGATAGAGGATATTTATTTAAAACTTGATTTGATCCAAATCCAGATCCAACCAGATATTTATTTAAATCTAAACTCAAATTCGACTCTAATGTATGTTCATGTCATTTTTGAAATCCAAAAACAATGTGATCCAATATCTTAATCAAATGTCAAGTTTTTCATATCTGATTTTTTTAGCAGTTAGCTTGGATATCCAATCCAAATCAGGTTTTTTTGGCATTCCTATGTAAGTGACAACTTTTGTGGATTAATCCCCAAATCTTAAAATTTTAATTTTTAACTATCCAAAACATTGAGCATCATAAACAAGGAGAGAGGATGGGGGAGAAAGATGGAGAGGGACGCTTAGAAGGAGTTCTCGAAGTCATTCTTTTTGTTAGAATTTCGTGCATCGTTTACGAATGATCAGTTATAAAAGGTTTCTTGTGTTAATAGTGTTGAACTTGTAGCCATAAAAGCTGTTAGAACTCGAGGCAGTACATTGGCACAATTGACGCCATTGTTCACGACGTGATAACGAGTGATTATGAATATGAAAAGCATACGATGTAACTTTTTAAAAGCATGCATTCTCGTAGTAGTTTTATTTTTAAAAAACAAAAGTTAACTTAATGACTAATGGAGTGTTTGGATGACACTCCAAAACCAAGTTTTGAAGGCAAAATCTGGTTTTGCTTCGGATTTTTGGAATATTTGGGTGTCATCAAAATTATGTATGAAAAAACTCACTCGGTTTTAGCAAGACTTGGTTTTCCCCAATGACGTTTGTTGGCACTGCACGGCCCAGGCTTCTAGCAAAATCCAAGAACTATGCCCCAACAGTAGAAGGGCCATCATATGGCTCGACCACTGCCAATTGCGCTACTCTGACGAGAACTTCGGCGATATGGTAGACGTCTCCGACGGAGCATGCCAACCAGCAGAAGAAAAAGCGTCAGACCCCGCGAGCTTCTATCAGAATTTGAGAATCCTCATATCCAACCTGACCTCACTGGCGATGCAGAGTTCTTCCAATCACTTCTTTGCTACATCTAACAATCTGTGAACGACCACATTGTAAGTGCAAAGCTACTAGCAATCGGATTGGCAAGGATTTTCATCGGAGTTCATTGCCAGGTAAGTGTCATTGTTGGTACATAGTAAGTGCAAAGCTACCATATGTTTTTGTTGTTGAATAGGTCTTTATAATCACCATGACTTCTTTCTTCATCAATTGTAGTTCTGTGCTTCCATGGTGTCTGATCCGAAAGTCAAATTCTTTATGCTTCTTTCATTTACGTTAGGTGAAACACTGTGATCTTTTTTAGTGAATTAGTATCAGGAGATCTGCAAAAAACAAATCATTCCTTTTATTTTTATGACTAAACGACATGCGAATTTGATAAGTCATATAGGATTACAGAGTTCTTGCGATCTCCACTTGTCAAAGAAAAGATTGCAAACAAATGCTAGTCTAAAATTCTTTTTTTGATGCTAGTGCACAATGGAGGTGAACCGCACAATTGTGTTCCATTCGGTTTAGTCAGTGAGTGATATGAAGAGCAGTTCTATGAAGCGACCGCCATTTTAAGTTACCTTAGAATCAACTAACGCATCTTCTTTCCTTCTTTCAGTGGATATATGGCTCCAGAGTATGCAATGGATGGCGTCTTTTCTACAAAATCTAATGTCTACAGCTTTGGGGCATTTTATTGTTGGAAATTATCGGCGGCAAACTGAATTCTGCAAGCATTTCTGCAACTCTTTAGGGTCGTAGTCTTGTTGAGCATGTAAGTCTCTCTCTCTCTCTCTCTCTCTCTCTCTCTCTCTCTCTCTCGCTCTCTCTCTCTCTGTGTGGGGGTGTGTGTGTGTGGGGGTATGAGCGGTTAATTACTTGCTCAAAGAGCTAAAACAAATGGTAAACTTGTAGTACAAATGGTAATATAGCCTATGAGGTGATAGGAATTCGACCAACATATGAACAAATATTTACTTCAATCGATGGACAGGCATGGAGCTTGTGGTGCGAAGGAAAAGGGACAGAGTTCATCGATCCAGTCTTCAAGGACGCTGCTACTTCAACAAGTAATCAAATGCTACGATGTCTGCACATTGGCTTTCTCTGCATTCAAGAAGATCCTGCAACCAGGCCAACGATGTCGACGGTGGTTCTCATGCTTGGGAACGATTCGGTGGACCTTCCCTTACCCACACAATCTGCATCCTTTGGGGAGAATGTAGTAGATTCAAGCCGACGATGTTCTTCTGTTATTACGTCTGTGGCTTCTGAAATTACCACAAGGTAAGGGCAACAAAGGTTGGACCACCAAGAAATATGAAGAAAAAGATATATGCAACTTGTCACTGTTCTAAATTAATAAACCTTGCATGTCGGCCAACTCTCCATTGATGCCCAACCTAACGCTGCTTGGCTTCTCTCAGCAGAAGCTAGAATATGCTCGATTCGATAAATTGTGTCCCAGCTCGAGATCGATCGATTCTTTTAAGATCGTTTACCACTTCCCAATTTGACTTAAACCTTTACTTGTTTTAAGTTTGAAAATTATTCAAAAAAAAAGAGGATAACCTAGATTAAATGAGCTTACTCAACTTGTTTAATCAAATGAAGTTCACGGTAACTCGAACTCGACTCATTCATATCAACTTCTTTAATCAAATGAAATGAAGTTCACGGTAACTCGAACTCACTCATTTATATGCTCTAGTTTTCTGTTAAGCTCACTTGTTTTCCCAGGTTTGAGTTGATCTTAGCCAAGCGAGTTCTAGTTAATGTGTCGTTGAATTTTTATCCACGAAGAAAGCTGTCAGAACTTGAAGTTGGTAATGCAATGCAATGAATGATACTTTGGCTCAAAATATACCATTTGAAGCCACTGTGTATGACGTTATCGAGAGTCACTATCAAAATAAAATAAAAGAAACATATGCGGCGGATGAGTTATTGTTGTTGTTTAATTTTTTAAAACAATATTAAATTGCTGAATATTAAATATATTTAATATACCCAGGGTGCATATTAAATTGCTAAATATTTGCGGCGATGGTCGCTCAACAAATTTAATATGACTCAGTAAATGGTGCTGTTTGAGCTTTCTCTTCAGCCACCAAAATTTCTGGGTCACATCATTGAAAAGGACAAGAATGATGAGTTAACTTAGCAATTTATTTCAAGCGATAGGTATCGGTCCAAATGCATTAAATAGCCTGCAAATCGACCGACGGTAATAATGCATTGAATGTATGTAATCGGACACAGAAATTCCTATTTAACAACCTATTTTTGTTATATATAAGCTTCTTGTTTCTAGTTTTTCTGATGCAGGCCTACTTTGTGCAAGCAGGTTATATGTTAAGCTCTTTCACTTTCACTTAGGATAATTAAGTAATATGACATGCATTTTAAAATATATAAAATTATTATACACTTTTGCATTGTTGCTTTCAAATCAACAACAAATTGTCACTCTTCATGCAAAGGAAAAAGGTGACGTTTCTCATTTACTGGTACAGGAGCGGCGTTATGAGCAAATTGAGGCAAAAAATTTCAACGAGAAGCCAAGTCGGAGAATATGGAAAGAGGGAGCGAGAAGCCACCGGCAGGCGGCCCGGCAGTATAATAGTCTAAATTCTATTCTACTGCATTCTTCTGACTTGTGAGCTCCTCTTCCTTTGTTTCGCAATCTTGCTTGGAAGAGTTCTACCATCGTTTACATGGTGGCGAGGCAATGTGCAGAACAGCCTCCAGCTTTGTTTTCTTAATCGCCCTTCTCCTTCCTCCGGGGCTAGTCAACATGGCTGAGAACCCCAACTGGATTTGCCTCGGCAGCTCAAACTACATAGCAAACAGCACCTTTGTTCACAACCTGGAGCAAGCGCTGGCCTTTCTGGTAGCCAACGTTTCTTTCACCGGCTTCTACAATGTTACGGTGGGCAAAAGCCTCGACCAAGTCATCGCCGCCGCAGAGTGTCGAGGTGACCTCGACGGCGAAGCTTGCGAGGTTTGCGTTTCATATGCTGCCTCACAGGTCGCCCTACGGTGCCCCAAGAACAAAGCGGCTGCGATTTTCATCCACGGCTGCGTCATGTATGTTGGTGATGCCAATGTTTCCATCCCTCAATCATTCAAGAATGCTTGCGTCCCGACTGTTGGAGCCATCCCCAACCCGCAAAGATTCAAGCTCATACTCGCTTCCTTCTTCAACGATCTCATTGTTTCCGCCATCACCAACCCTTTGGGCCGCTTGTACTGGGGTGACAGTTTCAAGTATACTCAGAACTTGACTATCTACGCCATGGCGCAGTGCCTTCAGAGGCTATCCCCAAGGAGCTGCAAGTCTTGCTTAGATGGAGCCGTTGCTCTCATGCTCAAGGATGTTGCATTTTCCGAGGGCGCTACAGCTATGTATAATCTTGAGTGTTTTGCAAATTATGGCATCTTTCCCTCCTTCGCTCCCCCACTTCACAAGATTCCTCCAAGCAGCGCCATTTTCATCTCAACTAACTGCTCTCCACCAGCATCGAGCAACAAGGTTGGCAGCCCCTTCCACAGAAACCTCAAGGCCCTCCTCAATCATCTAATAGTGCGTGCTCCTCTTTCTGGCTCTTACAGCGACACCGTCGGCCTGGGCTCCAGCCAAGTCTACGGCCAAGCCTTCTGCCGAGGCGATGTCCTTAGAGAAGTTTGCTGGTATTGCATAGCCCAGGCTTCTATCAAAATCCAGGAGCTGTGTCCCAACAGCGAAAGGGCAATCATATGGCTCGACCGCTGCCAGTTGCGCTATTCCGATGAGAACTTCGCCGGCAAGGTAGATGGCTATGACAGGGCATGCCAGCCAGCAGCGGAGAATGCATCAAATCCCGTGATCTTCGATCAGAATTTGAGAATCCTCATCTCCAACTTGACGTCGCTGGCAGTGCAGAGCTCTCCCAATCGCTTCTTTGCTACAGGAACGTCCGTGCCAATGGACTCGCAGAAGATCTATGCTTTGGTGCAGTGCGTGATAGATATACCTGCAGACCAATGCGGGTGGTGCTTGCAGAATGCGAGCTCTGACATTGAGGGATGCTCTAATGGAAAGCAAGGCGGTCGTATCCTCCGGGGAAGTTGCAGCCTGGCTTTTGGAGTGCAGCCCTTCTTTTTAGGCAATCCAATATTCGTATCACTTCCGCAGCCCAATCATGGTGAGCCTCACTCTTAATCATTTTGCCCAAGAACATGCTTAAAGAGATCTAAGATCTGTAGCATGTAGCACGTTTTGGTGAAAGATTGTTAGCCTTTTGAGCATCAAGCAGGTCCCTTGTGCTGAAAAAATAGTTTGACGAAACCATCTAATAAAGCAAGAGCAAGCGTTTGTCAATTTCACCATTGATTTTTTTTTACTTTTTGTCTTCACCGGAGGGTTACTTATCTATAATCTTTTACTTTATCTCTTTTTGTCTTCACATGTAAGGCGATTAGTTTCCTTGGCACTAACCACAATCTTTGATGCACATAAGAGTTGTCCTTCTGAAACAGGGCACCATCGCCGGTGGATATTCGTTGTCATCTGCTTTATTGGTGGACTAGTACTACTAACAACAGGCTGTTTGTTTTGCTTAGTTCAGAAACGAAAGCAAGATCCTGGTAAAGTTTATGTGCCTTGAATGACTGTATAGGTTCTTCTGTTCACCATAAAAGTTAATTAGTTTGATCTCCTACTTTTTTAATTTAGATAAACTAAAAAAGAGTGAAGCAACTTTAGTTGATTCTGAGAGTGCGGAAGAGAATGAGGCAACCTATGATTTACCACATTTCAGCCTAAGGACAATAGAAGATGCTACAGATATATTTTCAGAATCAAATAAACTTGGAGAAGGTGGATATGGTCCTGTCTACAAGGTAATTCCAGCAATTAATTCTTGGTTGAATCATCCTCCTGTTATTCATTGTTATATTGGACCATGCCATTTAATTTTAATAAAATGGTCGATTTCTGAAATTCCTGATACAGATCGCAGGTTTTCCACTGTTGGCAGAGTTTACAGTCTAAATTGAATTGAATTTGGTTTTCTTGCTTGATTTGCTAGGAGAAGTTCCGAAAGATACATGTCTCTAGGTAACATGCATTATACCTGAGCTGTATAGTCAAACAGTTGTAAGCTTGTGACGGACCTTATCTGAAGATTAAAAGAAATTGAATAATTTTTCAAAAATTATGGGAAAAGAATTGATCCCAAGTTGGATTTTCCTTACATTCATGAGGAGCAGAAGTTTGGAGATTATTTACTTTCAATTGAATGACAATTACATAACGAGTGGTGATGCTTTTCAACCAGGGGAATCTCCGCGATGGACAGGAAGTAGCTGTGAAGAGGTTATCTGGAAGATCTAGACAGGGTTTTAAGGAGTTCAGGAATGAAGTTGAGTTGATAGCGAAACTTCAACACACAAACCTGGTTAGGCTTGTTGGTTGCTGCTTGGAAAAAGGGGAGAAGATCCTCATATATGAATATGTGCCCAACAAAAGCCTTGATTTCTTCCTGAAAGGTTGGTGCCTTTATTTCTTTCACACGCTTACATATACACACAACGCATAAGTAAAGTTCAGGTATTCAACGTTCGAAAAGTGAACCTTTTTCTGATTGGGGTTTGATGGAGGTTTAGAAGTTCAGTCGCCTATGAGTACTCCACAAGGTGGCCTCTGTTAATCGGAATTACAATTCCTTTTCTGCATATGATAGGATGCCAGTACGGAAGTACTTATTATGCCTTAAAACCAGCTACCCCTAAGCATGAATCATGTGCATTCAAACAAAATTTCAAGTTTTTCCACATAAATTACAGACTTAATTTCATCTTCATGGCAGCAGATTATCATGCTCGCAATATATATATATATATATATATATATATGAAAATGATATGAAAGAATTTAGTCAAATTTTGGAATCTCCAATGTTACTTGGAGGGTATAGGACACATACATTCATCTAACGTCGAAGTGGACTTTTTTGAAATTCTAGAAGCACACTGAGAGGGGGTGTGAGAGAGAGAGAGAGAGAGGGTGGGCGTGGTTACTCAAGTCAAACTGATTAAAAAATACAATGTGCAGATCCAAAACGCCGTGCTTCTTTGGACTGGGAGAAAAGGTTCAACATTATAAAAGGAATTGCGAAGGGGATGCTTTATCTACACCAAGATTCTCGACTCAACATCATTCATCGGGATCTCAAAGCTAGCAACGTGTTGTTAGACGACCAATTGCATCCTAAGATTTCTGATTTCGGGTTGGCAAGGATATTCGATGGAGGTCAGGGCCAGGCAATTACGAGAGTCGTTGTTGGTACATAGTGAGTGCAGCGCTACCATTAACATTGATTTCTCAGCAAGTCTTTATAATCACCATAACTTAGTCTGTTCATTGTAAATTTTCATAGTACCATGTGTCCTGGCTTCTACGATCACTGATCTGGAAGCCAATTCTCGTGACATTGTGGATCTGTTGTAGTGAACTAGTGGCAAAAGAAGAAATGCAAGATAAATTCTTTTAATTTTATGGCTGATCAACTTTTGAAAGTTGGTAGTCGTATATATAGGATTACAGCCTTATTTTGATCTCAGCTTCTCAAAAGAAAAACTGAAGTAAAAAACTTGCGAGTCAAAAATTATTTTTTCCGACTGTTGGTGGACAATGAAGATGAACTGCATAGTTATGTGACCTTTCGTTTGGTCAATAGTCAGCGTGGTTATCTGTGGGTTGCATAATTGCCGGTTATCTTAGAATCGACTAACGCACTTTCTTTCCTTTCTAACAGTGGATATATGGCTCCAGAATACGCCATGGGTGGTGTCTTCTCTACAAAATCTGATGTCTACAGCTTTGGTATTTTATTGTTGGAAATCATCAGCGGCCGACTGAATTCTGCAAGTATTTGTTCCACTCATGATCAACATTATGGCCTCGTTGAAAATGTAAGTCTCTCTAAAGAGAGAGAGCAGAATGTTGAGAAAATTATTCTGCTTTCTCTCTCTCTTTCTCTCTCTCTCTCACCATTCCCCTCCCCAAATAAATGTTGGCTCGAAATAGCATCTTTTTTCATGGAAATGCATACGAAGAACTGTATCTTTCAAAAAAACTTCACTCATGCCTACTGAAATCATAAGCAATCAGGAAATCTTCAATTTCTCCATATATAGTTGCAACATGATCAGCTGCTACGCATATTCTATGGCCATTGGGGCGCATCAAGATGCCAAAGTAAGTGGTAGTAGTCATGTAGGAAGATTCATATTCTAGCTTGTTCACTAAGAATATATACTTCTCTGTCTCAACCCGTAGTTGAAACAAGTATATTTTGAGGGACAGCAGCTGCCACCAAGAAAGGGCCTCAGGGTGGTACAGGTGCTCTAAGGCATTGAGTTGATAATCTGCAACTCTTGATTTTATAGAGGTGTAAAGCAACGGTCAAGGTGGAGACTGACCGCATCTGGAGTTTATAACCTTGGGTGGGCAGCTCACGGTTATAATTTTGTCCCAATCCAACCTGACCCATATGTATGCTCTAGCAAATTAAATCCCTGCCCACCTCATAACTTATTGATTTGCATCCCAGAAAAGCTGCAAAGAAATGAGATGATCAATTAGTACTGCATATGACAGATGTCTTTGAATTTTTGAATATTTCTCAATCTTGAACACAGTATTATTCTTACGTCCATGCTTATTAATGGGTGTTATCATATATATTCACAAGGCATGGAGCATGTGGTGTGAAGAAAAAGGAACAGAGTTCATCGATCCATTCCTCAAAGACGGTACTTCAACAAGTGATCAAATGCTAAGATGTTTGCATATTGGCTTTCTCTGCATTCAAGAAGATGCTGCAACTAGGCCAACCATGTCAAGGGTGGTTCTCATGCTTGGGAACGACTCTTTCGTCCTTCCCTTGCCTACACAACCGGCAGTCATCGGGGAAAACGCAGCAGAATCAAGCGTACGACGTTATTCTTTTATTCGGCCTGTTGCTTCTGAAGGGAGCACTAGGTAAAAGCAACAAAGGTTGCACACACGAAATTGTGTATGAACATAGAAGAGATTATACCAATCTACTTGCATCATTTAACCTTATATCTAATGGTTTTCATCACATTCATATGACTTCTGTTCGATATTTTAGGTCTCTCCATTCCTGTCTTTCACATGTGTCGGAGTAGGGACGATCAGTGAACTCATACCCATGATGAAGATCGTTGGGGTTGTTCCATAGTGGAAAAGAGTTGGAGGAACCACTTCTACAAGGAGCCAGCTAGCGTAGAAAAGGTAGAATAGGATGATGTAATTTTTGCTTGCTTTTTTAGATATTCACATATTCAGATTCCTATTTGCATGTTAAAATAAAACTTTATACTTGCCTGAATTGATATGAATTCACAATTTGAATCTGATCTTGGTCCCATTTTTAAATCTATGAATGGAACTAACTTTTTTGTCTGAATTTGAACAGTATTAAGGACAGACTTTTGTAGGACATAGTAATGGATGCTTATTAAAACTTGGTTCGATCCAAATCCGGATCCAACCGGATATTTATTTAAATCTGAACTCAAATTAGACTCTAATGGATGTTCATGTCATTTTTTAAATCCAAAAACAAAGCGATCCAATCTCTTAATCAAATGTTAATCTTTTTCATATGCAGTTAGCTTGGATATCCAATCCAAATCAGGTTTTTTGACATACTATTTAGGAGATATCTCTCGTGGATTAATCCCCAGATCTTAAAATTTTTGTTTTTAACTATCCGAAACATTGAGCATCATAAACATGGAGTCAGGATGGGGGAGAAGGATGGAGAGGGGCGCATAGAAGAAGATGAGGAGAGTCCAGTCCATACGAACGAATCTCGAAGTCATTCTTTTTGTTAGAATTTCGTGTATCGTTTACGAGTGATCAGTTATAAAAGGTTTCTTGTGTTAATAGTCTTGAACTTGTAGCCATAAAAGCTGTTCGAACTCGAAGCAGTACATTGGCACAATTGACGCCATTGTACACGACGTGATAACGAGTGATCGTAAATCTGAAAAGCATACGAGGTAAATTTTTAAAAACATGCATTCTCTTAATAGTTTTATTTTTTAAAAACAATATTTAATTAAGCGACTAATGGGGTGTTTGGATTACACTCCAAAACCCGGTTTTGAAGGCAAAATCTGGTTTTGTTTCGAATTTTTGGCATTTTGGGTGTCATCAAAATTATGTATGAAAAAACTCCATCAGTTTTTGCAAAACTTGGTTTTCCCCTCTCAAGTTAATCAAAAGCAAGGTTTTGGGTGTATTCACCCAAACAAATAACTTAGACTTTTAAAACTCGTTAAAAAACTTGGTTTTCATAAAATCATGGTTTCAAAACACATCTAAATGTCTTCTGGGGATTTAGGGGAGTGTGACATTGTGAGGCAGATATTGCTGCTATTGCTGCTAGAAGAGTCATGGCGGGATTAGATTTAATGCTCGGGCCCAGTTACTCAAAGTTCGTGTACATGTGCTCAAATGACTAAAATGCCCTTCAATAATGGGGCAATCACAATAATGAAAAACGGAAAGCCTATATTCCCTTATGCGTTGAAAAATTGAATTTGAGAACTTATCCAATCTCTTGGAACTCATGTATTATTCCATGATTGAACATTTGGAGGTCCTGTTGCTTCGATCAGTCCATTTAGATCAAAACAGTTGTTAGTTGTGCACATTCTAAACAAAGATTGACGCATGCCAATGCATCACAGACCACCCATTTGAGCTACCAATAATTCCAAAAGGCGATAATGTTGAACTCTTCCACTTGTGACTCAGACAGAGAGCGGGACAGCAATTTATTTCCGGTATTGTTTGTTGGTCGAAAGCACTAAATAAGCGACAATGGCGTTGTGAATGACATAAATGCATACTGCAGAAACTTCATTCTAAGGTCCTATTTTTTCTTTTATAGTTTCTAACATAGGCCTCAGATTTCTATTTTATCTGATATAGGTCTTGCTTATGCTAGCAACCGTTGAAGAAGTATTCCAATTAAGATGACACGTTGAAAGACTACAAAAAAATCATATACGTTTACGTCGTTGTTATACATGAAATTTCTTATACAGGAAAGACCTGATCATCAATAACTATAGGCTTTTAAGGGATACCACCCTGAAGATCCATAATATTGGTGCTCTTGGTTTATTTTCCATGATTGGGCCGATCTGTTCATAGAGCAAGTTTATACAGCGCCGTGGTAATTAGGACGTCGATAAGACGATTAGAAGAGGAAGAAGCCGACGACTCGAATACCCATGCACAGCGTTGCCTCCTCCTTCCTCCTCCTCCGTTAATTTTAAACACAGAAGAATTCTGTCGTCCTTCACATGGTGGTGGGAACATGTGCAGAACAGAATGCTGCTTCCTCTTCCTAATCGTCCTCCTCCTTCCACTGGGGTTCGTTGACATGACTGAAACTCACTTTTGGTACTGTTCCGGCAGCTCAAACTACACGGCGAACAGCACCTTCAGCCACAACCTGCAGCGGGCGCTGGCCTCTGTGGTAGCCAACGTGTCCCTCACGAGCTTCTACAATGTCACCGTGGGCAAGAGCCCCGACCAAGCCTTTGCCGCTGCCCAGTGTCGGGGCGACCTCGACGGTGAAGCTTGCCAGGTCTGCGTCTCTGATGCTGCCTCACAGGTCGCCCAGCTGTGCCCTCAGAACAGAGCGGCCATCATTTTCTTCCAAGGCTGCATAATGTACTATCATGACGCTAACTTCACTGTGCCTCAATCATTTATGAATTTGTCACTTCCGAGGCTCGAGGCCATCCCCGACCCCCAAAGATTCAGACCCATGCTCATTTCCTTCTTCAACAAGCTCATCCTTTCCACAACCACCAACCCTTCAGGCCGCTTGTTCTGGGGCGACATGTTCAGATACACTCGGAACCTGACTATCTACGCCACCGCACAGTGCGTTCAATACCTGTCCCCTAAGGGCTGCAGATCTTGCTTAGACATAGCCTTCGCTCAAATGCTCAAGAATTTTGGAGATAGACAGGGCGGTGTAGTTTACCATAACATCGAGTGCCTGGTAAGATTCGAGCCCTTTTCCTTTTTCACTCCACCACCTCACAAGATTGATCCAAACAGTGGCGGTTCTTTCTCAAGTAATTGCTCCCAACCAACATCAAGCAACAAGGTTGGCACCCCCTTTCATAAAAATCTCAAGGCTCTGCTCTCTTATTTGATAGAGAATGCACCTTTATCTGGTTTCTATAATGATAACGTTGGCCTGGGCTCCGGCCAAGTCTACGGTCAGGCCCTGTGCCGAGGCGACATCCCCAATGACGTTTGTTGGCACTGCACGGCCCAGGCTTCTAGCAAAATCCAAGAACTGTGCCCCAACAGTAGAAGGGCCATCATATGGCTCGACCACTGCCAATTGCGTTACTCTGACGAGAACTTCGGCGGCATGGTAGACGTCTCCGACGGAGCATGCCAACCAGCAGAAGAAAAAGCGTCAGAATCCAACCTGACCTCACTGTCGATGCAGAGTTCTTCTAATCACTTCTTTGCTACAGGAATATCTGTAATTCCTGACTCAAAAAGGATCTACGCTTTGGTGCAGTGCGTGAGAGATATACCTGTGGATCGATGTAGGTGGTGCTTGCAGAATGCGAGCTCTGATATTGAGGGATGTTCTAATGGAAAGCAAGGCGGTAGTATCCTCAGGGGAAGCTGCATCCTGGCTTTTGGAGTGCAGCCCTTCTTTTTTGGCGATCCAACACTGGTATCACTTCCGCAGCGGAATCACGGTGAGTCTCTTATTAAACCGAATCACATGCTTAAAGAGATTCAAAATCCTAACCGTAATCATGTTTTGGTGAAAGAACGTCACCATTTTGAGCAGAAATGATGTCGAGCCCGTCACTTGTATTGAAAATTCTAAGAACACTGCGTACTGCACACTACATCCTCCTCTAAGAAAAGAAGTGTCTCGAGTTGCGGCTACGAAAATCACCTGCTTCCAAATGACAACTTGGAGAAGGAACTTACTTTCTCGGGGTTGGAACTTGGAAGACCTTTTAATGATGAGAACAGGCTATCACGTCTGCTCTGTTTTATTTGCATCTGCCTATTTCTGTTACCAACCTCCTCTGGTTCATCTTGGCCATTGTTATTTGATGGCAAGGTGACATCCCACCGTCATCACCTTGCTTTAGGTACATTCTATTGAATTTCCAATATGCCCACATGATCTTCCTCTCCTTTCTCAAAAATGGAAAAGAGAGAAAAAAAGAGACTCCCAACTTAGAATGTACTGCTAAAAATGCTGAATTTCTTTCTAGAAATTGTTGGGTAACACTTGTACGTTGTAATGATGTCTGACCCAAATTGGATATTGACCAATCTGTAAACGACCGGAACTTACACAGAAAACAATTGTCCTTTCCATACAGGGCATAACCGCTGGTGGATTTTTGTTGTTATCTGCTTCATTGGAGGGTTACTGCTAGCAGCAGCCTGTTTGTTGTGCTTAGTTCGGAGAAGACAGCATCAAGGTAAAAGTTCATGTGCCTTGATAAACTGTCCATAGGTCCTGTTATTCACCCAAATATCTCATAATTTTGATTTCCGCAATTGTTGCTGAGAGTGTAGCAGGGAGTGAGGCAAACTATGATTTACCACAAGAAAGGCAAACCGCTTGTCTCAGACATCCAAGGAAGGCAAACTATGATTTACCACAGGTCAGCCTGAGGTCAATAGAATATGCTACAGATAAATTTTCAGAATCAAATAAGCTTGGAGAAGGTGGATATGGTCCTGTCTACAAGGTAATTGGAGTTATTCTTAGTTCATTAATCCTTATGTGATTCATCGCTATTGACAGAAATTTAGTATAAAGGTTATCCATGGTTCGGGTCAAAGGTCCTCTGCCAGCCGTCAAACAAGGACTTACCTTTTCGACCATGCATAGTCTGAGTTTACTATCTCACTTGAACAGAAATTTGGTTCTATTATTCGATCTGCTAGGGAAAGCTTCAAAAAATACACGTCTCGAGGTAACATTCGTTAAACTTGTGCTCCACAGTCAGACAGTTGTAAGAAAACCTGTATCCTTAACGCCTGAAATTTAAGGAGGTGAATAATATTTCAAAATTAAGGGAAAAAGTAGATCCTCGAGTTGAATGTTCCCTAATATGAACTGCATTTTGGAGATTATGTACCACTTTTAGAATGTCAAATGCATAACATGTGGTGATGCTTTCCAACCAGGGAAGGTTTCCCGATGGGCAGGAAGTAGCTGTGAAGAGGCTGTCCGGTCGCTCGAAGCAAGGGTTGAAGCAGTTCAGGAATGAAGTTGAGCTGATATCCAAACTTCAACACACAAACCTGGTTCGGCTCATTGGTTGCTGCCTGGACAACGACGAGAAGATGCTGATATATGAATATATGCCCAATAAAAGCCTTGATTTCTTCCTCAAGGGTTGGTATCTTTATTTCTCTCGCACACTTAAAGCGCATACACAAAAAGTGCGTGTGAAGTTCAGGTATCCGATTATCAGAAAGTAAATCTTCCAGCACCTTTTGTTGCTTTAGAACTACAAGTGGCTCCCCCTGAGCATGAATTCTTGGGCTTTCAGAACAATTCCAAATTTTTCCACAGATTAGAAAATTCATTTCATCTTCATGGCAGCAGATAAACATTTTCCCAAACGGAAAAATGTACGAGGCATTTGGAAATAGGACTTGAATTCCCCTACCAAAGAATTTAATCTAATTTTTGAAAATTCAAAGTTACTTGTGGGGCATGGGACATATACCTTGTTTCATCTCAAGTGGAACTGGAGCTTTTTGAAACTCTGCAGGCGGAGAGAGAAAAAGAGAGAGTAATCAAAAGTGAACATTACAATGTGCAGATCCAGGAAGGCGTGTTTTGCTGGATTGGGAAAAGAGGCTCAATATCATAATAGGAATTGCAAGGGGGATGCTTTACCTTCACCAACATTCTCGACTCAACATCATTCATCGAGATCTCAAAGCTAGCAACGTGTTGTTAGACGAGCAATTGAATCCTAAGATTTCTGACTTCGGATTGGCAAGGATTTTCAGTGGAGTTCAGGACCAGGAAACTACCAGTGCCGTTGTTGGTACATCGTAAGTGCAACGTTCCCATAAACACCGATGGCTGAACAAGTCTTTATAATCACCATGACTTTGTCTTTTCATTATAAATGTTCATACTACCAAGTACCATGGTGTTTTGGGCTTCCACAGTGTCCGATCTCCAAGTCAAACCTCTTGCTTCATCTGCTCACATGAGGTGAAATATCGTAATATCTTTTAGTTAATTACTTGCAAGAGAAGCTCTGCAAAGAATAAACCATTTCTTTTATTTTTATGACTAAACAACTTGCAAAATTTGGTACTCATATAGGACTCCTGACTTACAACTGATTTATAGTTAGTCGAAAAGCAGACAAAAAAATGCAATCCTAAAATTCTTTTTTGTGCTGATCGTGAACGGTGAAGATGAACTGCATGATGATGCAACTCTTGGTTTAGTCGGTGTTGATCTGAAGAGCAGTCTTATATATAAACATAGTGTCATTATAGTTATCTTACAATCAACTAATGCACTTTCTTTCCTTCTGTTAGTGGATATGTGGCTCCAGAGTATGCCATGAATGGTGTCCTTTCTACAAAATCTGACGTCTACAGCTTTGGTATTTTATTGTTGGAAATCATCAGTGGCCAACTGAATTCAAGTTTTTGTGCTACTCATCAAGGCTGTTGTCTCGTCGAGCATGTAAGTCTCTCCCTCTCCCTCTCGCTGAGGTGCACATAAAATACATATGGTTACTGATACCATGAGCACTCAGAAAATTGTCAATCTCCATGTATAGTTGCAATTACAACATCATCTGCTAAGCATATCGTCCGGCCATAGTTTCTCTTCGTGGTTGTCTTGGCGATGCAGGAAGATCAATATTCGAGCTTGTCTACTAGGACCAGATGTATATACATCTACACCTCAACGACAGCCTCAACAATTCCGTTCCAACCTAAACTGGCACATGTGCATGATCTAGCAAATCCCTAGCCAACCCCGTAACTTACTTGATTTGCATCCCAAAAATCTACCAAGAAAACAATCAGTACTATGGCACATGCCCATTTAAATTTTTGAAAATTTCTCAAGCTTCCATGTAGTATTATTCTAAGTCCTCGCCCATTGAGTGTGATGATGCACTCACCTTAACACACTCGTCCACGAATATGGCACCTTAGTTAGGGGAGTGGTGAACTTGACTTCCCTCAAAAAACTATGAACTAGAACAACTTGTAAATAGCCTTTGAGCATCTAGCTCGTAAAAATATAAAACTATTTTCAAGTCATCGCACATAGGGTGCTAGGAATTCGACAACCGTGTAAAACTAATGCACTTGAATTGATATTTTCAAACAGGCATGGAGCTTGTGGTGTGAAGAAAAGGGGACAGAGTTCATCGATCCAGTCCTCAAAGATGCTGCTACTTCTACAAGTGATCAAATGCTATGGTGTCTGCATATTGGCTTACTCTGCATTGAAGAAGATGTTGCAACTAGGCCAACCATGTCAATGGTGGTTCTCATGCTTGGCAACAATGACTTGGACCTTCCCTCGCCCACACAGCCTCCATTCATCGAGGAAAATGTTGCAGAATCAAGCCTACCACGTTATGCTGTTATTTCGCCTCTTGCTTCTAAGAGTACAAGGTAAAATGCAACAAATAGTTGCATGCTATTTGTTACATGGAAAAATTGGGTATCCTATTTGATCAAGTTCAAATTTAGGCGGTGATCATGATTTGTTATTGCCTATTTGTTAGGTGGCATTCTGTATTTTTTTCAATAGTAAATTATGAGTCAATTGACTCTCTAACTCTCCTGAAAGAATTCTTACATGTAGATCAAACTCTCCGCTCCTACCGCAACTTTTCTCCTTTCCTCTCAGCAGAAACTAGCTAGGATGATGATCAAACTCACCATTGATGTCCACGTTTGCTGGATTCCTGTCAGCGGAAGCTGATTGTTAGAACGGACAGGGAGCCTGTATGAATGAACCCAAGTACTTTCTTTCTACGTAAGTTCATCATCAATTAGAAGACGAACAAAGCGAGAAGGTCTATGAGATTCCAGTCAGTCCTTTGGGGGTAGTCTTGGTTAAAGGTATTTGTCTACAAATAAATTCCTGCATAGCAAAGCACTTGTGGCCATGGAGCTCCTTGGCTTATTCCTTCTTCTTCTTCCTAAGCTTCATTGAGGTGGACCGGAGGCCCCTTACATAAAAAACTAACAATGAAAAATTTACAAAATAAAAAACTAACATCCGGCTTTGTATATTTTGGGGAGGGGGCCGATACGATAAGTATTGGCTAATATGTGAGCATTCATCATTTTAACTCAAGTTGATTGCGCAGATGTCCTTGGACGTTTAGCTTGTTTAGAAAGAAAACAGAAGTTAAAGCAGTAACATGCAGCGCATTCTTGCAACACATGTTCCTTTGAACCTGTATTCAAGGACAACAAAAGACAAGTTGCAGTCCCGTCCGCCATTTGCATGCTCAGGCATAAAAGGCAAGTTACATTTAACTGAACTATACAAGTCATAGTAAATCAGCAAGCAAGAAAGATTGTTCTACTTAATGGGTGTGACGATTCTCATTCAAAAATCTCTCGTGCATTCGAATATACATAAAACTCACCTTATGCACCGGTCCATCTGCAATTGACGAGTTGTTCAGATACTTAAACGATTCATACAGCGCCTCAATCTCGTTCACATTAACTGCGAAAAACCCATCTTTAACGAAGAAATGAGGAAAAGCCAAAACAAACGCCTAATGAAGCGACAATCAGCAACTGCATCAATAAAGAAAATCGTTACAAGCAGATAAAACAGAGGAAACCCGTTTAGAAGAAGAAGAATGAGAGAGAGGGGGGAGTAAGGTGGGATGAACCGGTGAAGTTGGAGAAATGGGAGGGTTTCAGAACACAACACAACACAACGTTTTTAGCCAATAGGCAAGCGATGATTATTCTCTTGATGAGAGCCAAAAATATTTTTCAAATGGATCCTATTATATTTTTCAAAAGTTTGAAATTTAACTTTTTCAAAAAATTGGGATATAATTTTTTTTTTTTTTCAATTAGGAGGTCTTTTCCTTGATGTTGGTTCTGCTCTTCTATCTTATCTGATTCGATAGAGCAGCAAGTTTTTTGTCCCAGCTCTTCTTCTTTATTTTTTCGTGTACGACTATTTTTTATTTACAAGAGGTAGGAGGCCGATCTTCCAACAGTGTGTTTTGGAAAAGCACAGGAATTAGAAAAACATTTGTGTCGACTGCAGATTTTATTATTAAGAAAGTAATTACTGTTAAAACAGAAAGTTCTATAAACTTTGTTCTGTACATCAAAATTTTATACATTTAAGCTTATAGGTTAGAACATTTTACATCATTCCTACGATTGAATTTTTCAAAAAATAATTTAAAAGGCTGCAGAAAAGCAGAGCTGGTTATATACGCTGCCCCTCGTGTTTGTCATATTAACAATTTAGTATGACAAAAAATGTTTATAATTAATAAAAAAACTTTTTGTAAAGACAAAAAAAAAAACCGTATAAATGCAATATATATATATATATATATATATAATGAATTGAGAAGCATCCACTCGTGTGGTACATCACCATAAGATTAATATATGACCCATCTGTCTATATATAATGCATGCTTTGTAAAGTTCTCAAAGTGATTTTTATTGATAAAAAAGAAGAATCTACTTAGGGGCAAACCTATGAATTTTTAGTTGCGACGCTGAATCTAAGTGGGGTTTGGGGGTGGTGGAGGAATTGGATCAGAAAAAAAGATGGATTCTAGATGTAAGATTTTTGGATTCTAGATGTAAGATTTTTAATGAAATAGTAGCTGGAACTACGATCTCATTTGAAGGAAAATATATCAAGTATCAAAAAGTTTCTGTTTATATCCTATATGGATGATCCAGTCCACAAAGATTACGATTAGAAATTGTTTGATCACGTTTCTCAGGTATGAAGCAAAACGTTTTCAATTTGAACTTTGGGACAGCTATTGAAAATCTTAGCGTGACAATACAACACAGGAACGAACATGATTATGCGGTCGATATTACATCATCAACATATACCTAAAGATTGCAGCGAAGTGGTAAAATATTTGGAAAAGGTTAGGCAAGTTACGAAAAAAGTCAAAATAAAAAATGAAAATCATGTGAAGTAGACGACCTCCTTTGTCAGGAGCCGTTTTGTTTTGTTTTGTTTCAGATTGAAGTGGTTATGTGCATATAGGGGCGGAAGTTTTCAAAATATTATTTTTCAAATTTTTTTATATAAGACAAGTAAAATTTTTTAAAATTTTTTAAAATTAACGTGTAAAACTTTTTTAAAAATTTTGTTGTGAACATGTAATGACTATAAGTGTTTTTAAAATAATACTTTTGAAAAGATAAAATGAAAATTATGGAAATATTGAAAGATTAAAATATAGCGGCGGAATCAAAAAAGTTTTGTGAAAAGTTTTTAAATTTTGACATGAGTCAAAATATCATTTTTCAAAAATTTTGTATAAGACAAGTAAAATTAACATGTAACATTTTAAAAAAAAAAATTGTTGTGAACGTGTAATGACTATAAGTGTTTTTAAAAGAATACTTTTGAAAAGATAAAATGAAAACTATGAAAATATTAAAAGATTAAAATGAACATAATTTATCAAAAACTATTAAAACGCCACCACATCCTTCCTTCTTTACGTTTATGCATGTTTGTTGTCCCGGACTCCCCTTTCAGACGGGCAAGAGAGTTTGGCTGCCGCTTTCCCATGCCTGGTAGGGTCTTACGCTCCTCGATTTCTATTATCTCCAAAAATTAATATTTTATGCCAATGCATGTACAGGACAAGCTTTTGTTTTAAAATAAAGGTACATGTTCGTGGATTTTATATTCGATGACCGGTTTGGAATCCCCTCTGTTCAGAACAATACGGATCTCAAATCTCCTGGAGCCATCCCACGTTTATCAGATGCAGCCTTTTCTGTACCGAGTCCGGACCGTGTTGTTCTGTTTTGGGCAGCTGTCTGGGACCTACCGTCTGACGGTTTGCACCTTTTCCGAAGCACAATAATTAAATGCTACGACCAGGCCACTGAATCGCTCGACCAACGCCTCTCCGGAGCTTCCAATTATTGCAATCTCAAAGCTTCTTCCTCCATCAATCCATGAGCTCAGAGTCGCCGCTGGTGCTACAACTCCTCTCTCTTCTTCCTCTTCTGTTTCTCTGCTTGAAGCCACCTCTAACTGTGCACGCTGCAGACACAGCTGATCCCTTTCAGAATGTCTTGTTCCTCAAAAGGAACTCCTTCATGGAGTGTCATTGCTATGGAAACCGCACTTCGAACGACGTAGTATTCGATGAAAATGTAAGGAACCTGATCTTCCATTCTTTTACGGCGCAATCGGCTACATCAGCAGGATTCCTCAACGCCAGTTATGGGAATGGCTCTTCCCGTGCTTATGCTCTCTTTCTCTGCCGAGCCGACGTCCCTCCTGATCTCTGCGGGAACTGCATCGCTGCTGCTGGAAAGAAGGTGATGGAGGCCTGCCCAAGGGAGAGAGAAGCCACGGTATGGTTCAGCCACTGCCTCCTCCGCTACAACGACACTGATTTCTTCGGCGTTCTAAATTTAGACAATGGAGTTGCGTCCTATAACGATGACCCCGAACAAGAAACGTCGACTGCGGACGTGGAGGCACTGGTTGGCTCCGCGGTGAAGAAGGCTAAGGGAAGCTCCAACTTATTTGCTTTCGATCAGCAGCAGGTGGAAGACGGCAGTTACAGGTATGTGTCGGCGCAGTGCACCAGAGACCTTAACCGGTCTCAGTGCAACGCCTGTCTGAACAATGCACTGTCTTGGCGTGAAAGCATGAGGAATAGAACGAGGAGGTGGTGGGCAACTATCTATAGCTGCCAAATCTTTTACGCAGACTACGATTTCTCTCTAACCAATGGTTCAGAGGCCGTGTTACCCACATCACCACCGCCGACTGGCCCATCACCGCAGCTGCAGGCGTTTCAAGGTGAGCGGTTTCTTCATCCCTCCTACTCCCAAGTTAATGTTATCAGTATCGGCGCAGATCGACTGGCCGAATCAAGATTGCCAAGTTTCATTTTCGAAGAGTTTTCGATCAATTTTGTTTACTTCCTTATGAAAATGAATTGTTTTCGTTTTTTCTTTCTTTCTTTCTTATATATTCACGACTGGTTCAACTGAACCAACCGACCATTAATCGGCAGATTATTTTACAACACTGACCATGCAACCGACTCGGGCTAGCTCTGTTTATTCCCCAGTATTGATATTTTTCACTATTTAACATTTAATTTGTCCCTTATAAAATTTATATAATAGTTAGACGTATCAAAAGAATCTTAGCCTCCAAACTTTGGCTAAGAGAAACAAAGTTTAGCTCAAAAATGGGCGGACTCAGCAGAGTAAATGGAAAAAGCACATGATCCTCCGCTCAAAAGTTTGATATGAGCTGCATGTAACTTTCATTTTGGATCTTTTGGTCACGCAGTCTGAAGATTGAATAATAATTGATTCTTTTTATCCTATTTTGACATGTGCATATCATGAAATTATTAAATCATACGATGGGCAATCAATGGCAAAAGATATTTGAACATTCTGACACTCTTCTTGGCATTTCTGACACTCTTCTTGGCATATATTTTCGGAATCAAATAACTCAGTCTTGTTGTCTCTCTATTCTTATCAAATATAATTTAATAGAGGAAACGACAAGAGAATGTGTAGAATAAGAAACCAGAAAATTAGTATATATATAGTGAAGGATGACGACACCACCACTTAAAATAGATAATTCAAAGTATTTTTCGGGCAATCTAACTTTTTACATATAAAGATCTTATTTAAAGTAATTTGATACAAAGCATATGTTAAGTCAATCATTTCCTGAGTGTTACTAAAGCGTGCTTGTACAACATTAGTATTTACAAACAGTAGCATGTTCATATTTTTGTTTAAAACATGTTTTGACAAGAATTTAAATGTTCTTGTTCTTGTCCCTAGCCTAATTAGTAGCCTAGGGTCTCTTGCCCTCCCTCTCTCTCTCTCGCTCTCTCTCTCTCTCTCACTTATCACACACACACACACATATATATATATATGAAAATTATGACTCAACATTTAGTAGACACCAAGAAACATCAAACGGAACCGCGCGAAACCTGTATATATTTCTCAGAGCGTGCACTAATGGATTAACATGTCTGTAGGAGGTAACAGCAAGAAGAGAATGGCAGTCATAATTGCAGCTGCCTGCTTTACCATAGGCACGGTTACTCTTGTGGCAGGAATTCTTGTGTTGCTTATAAGGCCAAAGAGGAATCATAAGTATTTTGGTGAGTCCAACTAAAACATATTCTGCGACAACTATTTTGCCTAGTTGATGTTCACCAACCTATTGTTCCAATCGATTCTTGCATTCAGCTGCAAAAAAATTAAGATCTGACCTTGGGATAGCTTCAATGGACTTCTGTAACCTTAGCGATGACGGTAGAAACTCCGACTTGCCTCAGCTCAGCCTGAAGAGCATACAAGAAGCTACACATAACTTCTCAAAGGAGGATCAGTTCGGGCAGGGAGGATTTGGTCCTGTATATAAGGTATTTCAGTAAGAAATTACTTTCAGCTCTGTATCTCTCAAATTGCAGATGTTGTAGAACTGAATTGACTTGTTCGTTGCAGGGGGAACTCAATGGGAGGCCAGTGGCAGTAAAAAGACTTTCTCAGAATTCCCTTCAGGGCCTGAAAGAGTTCATGAACGAAGTTATATTGATTCCTAAGCTTCAACATAAAAACTTGGTTAGACTGCTTGGTTGTTGCCTTGAAAGGGGAGAAAAGTTGCTCGTATATGAGTTCATGCCTAATGGAAGCTTAGATGCATTTCTTAAAGGTAGTTCGATCTTCCCCGAGCAAACTTCCTTTTACATGCATACCCATGAAACCGATCTATCATGTTTAATTTTTTCCTATTTTTAGGCAGGCCAGGAATGTCTTGTTCTTCCTGTTCGTCCTGTATTGCTCAACTATCAACACCCTCCAAAAGAAGGGCATTGAGTTCACAAATTTAATGAAAAAATACGTTTTCTCCTCGCCTTGTTGCCAAGGGAGTTTATTCTCTATCTGGGCATCTGAGATATGGTCTCAGGCTCTGCCCAAGGATCAATTGCTTCAAGGACATCCACATACTGAAACTCCTGCTCCCATAAGGAGATACCCAAATAGGCAAATAGAGAGAAAAGATCCAGATTTCACATGAAAGCACAGCTTGTACGCCCTAAATATTTGCTTTGCTTTTAGAGAGAGAGAGAGAGAGAGAGATGATAAATTTCATTGGTTCTATAGATCCAGAGAAGCGGAAATCACTAGATTGGAAAAGGCGGTTCAATATTATCATGGGTGCTGCAAGGGGGATCCTCTATCTTCATCAGGATTCTCGACTCAATGTCATCCACAGAGATCTCAAAGCCGGCAATGTCTTGTTGGACGAGGAGATGAAGGCAAAGATTTCTGATTTTGGGATGGCCAGAATTTTCAAAGGAGATAATGAGCCACAGAGCACTAACATCATCGTAGGAACACAGTATGCATACGATTTGTATATATAGAGCTCAGTATCACAAATTAATTGTTTCATTTCTTCATTTACTTGATTCCTGCATCCCGTAGCTTCAGTGTTAATTTCTTCCTTTGATATCTTGAAGTTATGAAGAACTAGCCCCAAGAGGTGACTTCTTTGTTTTAGTACTGTTCATGAGCATGCATCTTTTCTTATCTTGTTCGCTAAATTAAGAAAATTATCAATGCTTAATTTAAAGTAGTCCATTAACGAAATATATCAGTCACTTTCCCCTTTCTCTTGAATCCTCAAATATGTGTGCAAGCAATATATTTTTATAACAGAATATTTGGATGCAACAAGAAACGCTACTTTCATTTCGACTGACAAATTCTCATAATTTGAGTCTTTAGCCAATCACTTTCTATGCAAAAGAAAAGAAAAGATCATGAGGAATAATAATCTTAGTGAATTTAATTATTTTCACTGGCAGTGGGTACATGTCTCCAGAATATGCAATGGATGGACTGTTCTCTATCAAATCAGATGTATACAGCGTCGGGGTTCTCCTCTTAGAGATCGTTAGTGGTCAAACAAGTACTACATTTTATGCTCCTGAAGGTTATGGCCTGATTCCATATGTAAGGAACCTCTCTCTCTCTCTCTCTCGTTGACTTCTTCTTCTTCACAGACCTGGATTCTTTGGTGTAAAGGAACAGTGATAGACCTAATAGATCCATTGGTGCTTGGGGAATCAACATCAACATATCAAACATTAAGATGCGTACACATTGCCTTGCTCTGCGTTCAGGAGGATGCTGCGCAGAGACCGACCATGTCAACCATTGTCCACATGCTTGAAAGTGATTCTATACACCTTCCACCTCCTTCACGACCTCCATTGACTTTCGGCAGAGTCGTCACCAGTTTGTTCAATTCACTGGATGATGTAAACAGTACTGCTTCTGTATCCAGCATCACAATTTCAGAAGTTTTAGCAAGGTAGCAGTATCGTCCGCATGCGGGAAATTTGGAATCAGTGCAAGTGGAAGAGAAGAATGTCAGGATACACAGCCTATGCAAAAGAGTTTTCCACGATATACGTCCTTCTAAAATTTACATTTGAAAAGTTTGTTTTCCTTTGAGCAGTGCAGATGCAGGATTCACAAGCTGTAGAATATTTCAGAAACCAAGATCGGTTGAAGATAGATTAATCCACATGTTTATTCCTAGCCAATTATTTCTACTTAACAGTTCATTGATGAACGAAGTTGAACAAGGCATTTTTCTTGTACCATATTATCAAATCAACTTAGTCATCTATAAACACATAAACATTTTTTTGTAGTTAAAAACTTAAAAGACCTGCATTGAATTTTTACATGGTAATATTAATCTCAAGATTCTCAACCATAGTCACAAATAATATTCCGGAGTTTTAAACGGTAAGGTTTTTCTCAGGTATAATTCGGCAAACTTGAAAAAAAGGAAAAATATGGTAAATTTTTAAAATAAAAAAAAAAACTAAAAATGGGAGAAAATATAATTATTGAGAAACTAATTACACAAACATCAAAAGACAAGTAAATTTGCAACAAATAAAAAATGAAAAATGAAAAAAAAATTGTTTGGTATTTAAAAAAAATGAAAAAATGAAAAAAGTGAAAAAAAACTCAAAAAAAACGTGTTAAAAACATGTTTTTTTTGTTTTTAACGGTTTTTTTAAATGTGTCTTTTTTATTTTAAACTGTAATTTAATTTATCGTATTTTTTTAAAAAAAAAAAACAAGTTTTTTGTGACTCTGATCTCGACTCAGAATACAAGCTCGCTTTGTAGGATTAGGAGATTCTATAAGTAATGATGGTAAGAATAAGCAAGTTAAGCATGGTCTTAGACAAGATTAACATATCGAGCTAAATCAATCCGACCCAGCACAGACAATTCCAACAATTTCAACTGTAGTAGACTAATCGAACAGACGGATTATAAAAATCTTTTTAGGTCATGGGCAACCAACAAGAGATCCTTTATAAATCTTAATCCCCAATAGTTTTGTCGTGGTATGTTGTTGATATCCGTGTGCTTCTTCCAATAAATGATTTGCGGGGGAGATAGGCTCCCCAACCATTTATTAAGCAAAAAATGGATATTGCGCACAAGATTTACAAGGGGGAAAAATCGATGGAACTAAACAGAGATACCAGGAGCATATGATGGAGATTTCCTCATGCATGCACAAAACGAATATCCCCTAAAGCAGGATCTTGTTTATGCTAAATCATTGAATCAATACTTTAACTCTAGTGGAAACGTACTTGAATCCATCTAAACAACTGGACGGTAAATCGCAATAGGATCTTCCAGGGTCTATGCGGAGCACGTGCAGTTTCTCTCAAATGAGAATGAGACAACCTAGAAAGCGATGTTTCAAGGAACCGTGCACGACCCCAGGGACCACTACCCTTTTATATTATGAACAACTACGGATTCAACCCATCAAAGAGTCCGTAATTACGTACATGTATCTATACATTATAAAATACCTCATACCATATAAAATGATATGATATCCCAAAACGCAATCACTTAATTGAATATTTACATTAAGATAGTCAAAATGTCTGAAATTCCTCATTGACATATGCTGGCCCACCAAATGATCCTTATAATCTCCCACTTGGGCTAAATATGTCTTTATAAATTCAAAAATTACATAAAACTTTAGGAGTTCATAACTGTTATCTTATTAAACGTCATTTTCACCAATCTCGTCCATGATCATATCAACACAAAACCAAAGCGGTTTTCGCTATATTAAAATTAGTTAAACCTTCAATGATCACAAATGTTGACACAATCTATGACATAGATCTAGTATAGATATGTAGCATGAAAATTACATGTAATGTTATTACAATATGTCTATTCTCAACCGGTCCTACTTTAAAACCTTTATGGAGATCAAGAACACAAACACAGAATGGAACCAAAGAACTTTAAACTATATTCTGCAAAAAAAACTGAATATGTATCTATACATAAGAGCAAACAAAATACAAACTCTCACTAAACCAGCACATCATCCAAGGATAAAACCCTCATATAAATAACATGTTCATGAAAGACCTTAAGTGTTAAACCCTTAGTAAGCGGATCTGCAATCATAGAATTTGTCCCAATATGCTCTAAAGACACCTGACCATTCTGTGTTATCTCTTTAACAGCCAAAAACTTAATGTTGATATACTTCGACTTTGACAAACTACGGTTGTTATTAGAGTATATGACTGCTGAATTATTATCACACAATAATCTTAGTGGTCTTTCTACACCATTCACAATGCGCAGCCCCGTAACAAAATTTCGCAACCGTAAAGCATGATTGGATGTCTTGTAACATGTTATGAATTCTGTTGTCATGGTTGAAGTAGCTACAAGTGTCTGTTTGACACTTTACCAGGAGATAGCTCCTCCAACCAATAGAAATACATAACTTGAAGTAGACTTGTGACTGTCTTGGCACTCAGCAAAGTCAAAATCTGAATACCCAATTATATCCAACTGGTCTGACTTCTTGTATGTGAACATAAAATTTTTTGTTCTTTGTAAGTACCTCAATACTCTTTTGGCTTCTTTCCAACGATCCATACCAAGATTACTTAAGTATTTGCCTAACATTCCAACGATAAATGTAATATCCGGACGAGTACAAACCTGAGCATACATAAGGCTTTCCACAATAGATGAATAGGGAATCATTTCCATTTCTTTAGATTTAAATTCACTTTTAGTTTGAGACTAAACTTGTTTTCTTTAGCAACTAGAGTATCTCATGGTTTGCAATCTTTCATGTCATATCGCTGAAGCATCTTATCAATGTAGCCCTTTTGTGATAATCCAAGAATATCCTGAGAACGATCTCCAAATATCTTGATCCCCAAATAAAAAAGATGCATCACCAAGATCCTTCATGTCAAACTTTGTTGACAAAAATTTCTTAGGGGCCGTTTGATGGTCTAGAAATCAGGAATTGGAAATATATTTCTGAAAATATATTTCTTAGAAAAAATGAATAAGATAAATCTTTTCGATTCTCATTTTGATGTGTGTGTGATGACTGAGAAATATATTTCCAGAAATGTATTTCTGTGTTTGATGATAAAGAAATATATTTCTAGATTTTTTTTTATCAAGTAGGCAATTGATCAAGTAGAATACTCGGTTCACATACAAATTATAACAAACTAACCCTAAAAAAACACACACACACACAACTGAGTGACTTGGGGCTGGGCATCAACTAGGTCAGGGATGAGAAAATAGAACAATGTCATCAACTAGGTCAGGGATGAGAAAATAGAGCAATGTCATTCTTCACTTCAGTTGAACGCCAAAAACCACAATCTTAATACCAACACATTCCACCCTGAAATCTCAGCCGACGAGTCGTCTTCCTCTTCCTCTTCTTCTTCCTTCCATGCTATAGGAGACTAAAATCAAACATGTGACCTCTAAGACTTCAGCCATTGATAACTGAAAATCAAGAAAGGTGGATGAGAATAAGATCAAGTTTAAACTCTAAGAAAGAACTATGTGCTGACTTTCATTCTTAATCTTGAACTATAAACGGTTAACCGCCATGGACATCACCACTGCCATCCTATGATTTCGATTTTCTTGCATTTATCAACGAAAGAATAAAATCCCAGGAAGCAACACGGGTGCCCTTACAGACGACCAGAATTCTGAAATACACATCCTCTCCCAAGAAAGGATCAACCATGAAGCTACAAGTTACTTTGTGGATTTCACCATTTACATTCAATTTTATTAAAGACCATCGATCATTGGATTAATCGGAAACGAAAACATGTGTAAATCACAATTAAAAAAAAGAAGAAACGGAAAAAGCAAAGAGGGAAAAGCGTATGAGATTCGCTCCACTCAGAAAATCAGACGAGAGAAGAGGGTTCTGCCGATCGGTGTTGTAGACCAGAGAGCCAGAGTTGTTGAGATTAATGGCGACGCTTCTGGTTGTGTTGGAAAAGAAGTAGTCGATCAGAGCCCTGTCGTTCTTCAAGTAGGCGCACACTGGGCTCTTCGCCACCGATTCCTCAAGCACTGCCAACATCCTTCCAAGCTGAGCGAGCAATAGAGAGAGAAATAGAAACAGAGACAGACGAAGCGCAAGCGAGGAAGAAGAAGAAGGATAAGATCAACAATGGACGAAACAACGGAACTTCTCTGTGGGTTTTGTACGCCAATCTCAAAGGACTCGTTCATTGAGATTCTATGTCACCAGAATGCGGGGTGCGGGTGCGGATGCCGGTGCCGGTGCGATACATCTCAAAAAATTACGGTGCGGCGATGCGGCGAGGGTATTTATTATTATTAATAATTTATTATTATAATATATTAATAATATCAAATTTGATAAAAAAAATTAAAAAAACTAAAATCAATAGGGTGCGGGTTGGGTGCGAATCTGGGTAGCACCCGCGTCACGTCGACACGGGTGCAAGGTTGCCGCACCCTAGTGACATAGCTGAGATTTGCTCGGCCACCGCTGGACGTCACGGCTACAGTGGGGGTTGAAGCAGCAGCGGAGGACGAAGATGACAAGATGAAGACAAGCAGAGCCCGACGCGCGATGAGTCTAACGGGCAGAAAAAAAAAATCGGAAACATATTTCCACCTCTCGGGGTGGAAACATGTTTTTGGAAAAATATTTCTGAAGTCATGTTTAACGGTCATAAAAAAATTTATGTGTTTGTTGCTTTGGAAAAATTTTAAAATTTTGAATTCTTTTTCCACTTGAATAGTATATTTTAAACCCATTAAACGGACCCTTAGTTTCATGCAATATACCCACAGCATTACTTGCAAGCAATATATCATCGACATATAAAACCAGAAAGATAAATTTACCTCCACTGAACTTTTGGTATACACATTCATCAACCATATTAGTCTCGAAACCAAATGAAACTATAACTTGATGAAATTTGTAATACCACTGACGGAAAGCTTGCTTTAGCCCATAGATAGATTTCTTGAGTTTGCTAACCATTTCCTTTGCATCCCCTGAAACAAAGTTTTCTGTGTGCACCATATATATCGTTTCATCAATGTCTCCATTTAGAAACTTTGTTTTTACATCAATCTGATGTAGCTCTAAGTCAAAATGAGCCACAAGTGCAAAGTGTCTTTCGATGAAACTAGAGAAAAAGTCTATGTATAATCAATGTCTTCTTTTTTACTAAAGCCATTTGTGACAAGACGTGTCTTATACTTTTCGATGTTTCTTAATGAATCCCTCTTGGTTTTAAATATCCATTTACAACCAATGGGTTTCACACCTTCAAGTAAAGGCAAAGGAACAACGACCCATATGTCATTATCCATCATAGACTTTATTTCATCATTCATAACACCTATCCACTTATGAGATTTAGAACTCTTTATCGCTTGCTGGAGGTTAATAGGATCATTTTCCATTAAGTTCATACCAACACTATGTTCTTGGAGATAGACAAAATCATTTGAAATTGTATTTCTCCTCTCTCTAGTGGATCTCCTCAGTGGCACCTTTACTTGATTTTCTTGAAGTTGTTGAGTTTGTTCTTCAGTGGTTTGAATAGGAAGACCGTCAACATTTTCTTCTTCTGGATATGTTGATGGAACAATGGCAGGAATAAAGACCTGACTATTGCTTACAATATCTGTATGAGTAGACTCAGGTCCTTCTTGAAAGGCAATGCGTCTAACCTTATCATATCCCTCAAACTCAATATCCTCAAAGAAATTGGCATTTTTCGTTTCAAAGAAAGATTTACTGACTGGATTATAAAACTTATAACCCTTTAATCTTTCAAAATATCCAACAAAATAATAGCTAACCATCTTAGAGTCCAGTTTCCTTTTGTTTGGCCTATATGGCCTCGCTTCAGCTAGACATCCCCAAACATGAAAATGATTCATACTAGGCGTTTTATCTATGCATAATTCATATGGGGTTTTCGGTACTGCTTTTGATGACACTCTATTTATAATATAAGCTACAGTTTTTCATGTCTCTCCCTAGAGGGACTCCGGTAAGGTAGAATGATTTATCATACTCCTTACCATATCCATAAGAATCATGTTTCGTCTCTCACCATTCATTCTGGAAGAACCCGGCATGGTGTGTTGAGAGACTATATCGCATTCCTCCAAGTACTTAGCGAAAGAGTCTGGACGTTGTTCACCTGATCCATCAAATCTATCATAGTATTTACCACCACGGTCAGATCTAATGGCTTTAATCATTTTGCCTAATTGATTCTCAACTTCGACTTTAAATGATTTGAAAACGTCTAAGGATTGAGACTTCCCATGAATCAAATACAGGTAACCATAACGAGAATAATCGTCTATGAACGTGACAAAATATTGTTGTTCATTCCAACAAGCCGTAGGGAATGGACCACAAACATATGTATGAATCAGTTCTAAGACGTCTGAAGCTCTATTTGCACTTATATTCTTAATGTTTGTTTGTTTTTCTTTTATACATTCAATGCATACATTAAAGTTTGTAAAATCAAGGGATTCAAGAATTCCATTTGACATAAGTCTTTTCATCCTCTTTTCAGAGATATGTCCTAAGCGCTTATGCCACAACATAGCAGAATTCTGATCGGCTAATTTTCTTTTAGTACCACTAGACGTAACATGCAAGGTTTCATGATATGAAGCAACTCTATCAAGCAAATAGAGGTTATCGCTACCAGATAAAAAACGAGTGACAATCAAATTTGAGTGCAGAAACAATTTAAATTTACTTTCTCCAAATGAGCAATAATAACCAAATTTGGCAAGAAAATACAAATCAAATTCCGTCTAAAAGACGGTACTACATAAGTTTCTGTCAAATTTATATAACAATCAGTCTTTAACAATAACTGAAAATCTGCTATGGCTTCAACCTTCACCTTCTTGCCATCGCCCACATAGATGAATCTTTCAGCATCATTTGACGTTCAAAATTTTAGGCAGGCCTGCATAGAAACACTTATGTGAGTAGTAGCACCCGAATCTACCCACCAAGTGTGTCTTGATACTAAAGCTAAATTAACCTCAAAACAAACCAAAGTGAGAAGCGTACCTTTTTTTCGCGCCATGCGTGATACTTGGTACAATCATTCTTCATATGACCTTAACCCTTGCAAAAGAAGCAGTCTGATTTGCCTTTCTTATGCTTCTTCTGTTTCTTAACGGATGACTGGTCAACTGCAACTTTCTTAATAGTCTTTCTTTTCTTACTTTTAGGCGTAGTAGCCAAGTGAGCACTTTCTATCTTATTATGTTTCAATCTCTCCTCTTCTTCTACACAATGCGAAATGAGCTTATTAAGAGTTCATTTCTCCTTCTGACAGTTATAACTAACTTTAAATTGTCCATATTGTGGTGGAAGAGAAATGAGAACCATATGCACTATGAAGTCTTCAGGTAACTTCAAACCCAGTGCCTGTAGTTTTGAAGCATGATGAGACATTTTCATAATATGCTCATGTATGTTCCCGTTGCCTTTATATTTCAGCATCACAAGTTTACTCAAAAGAGTGTTTGTTTCAGCCTTTTCGTTTTTAGAAAAACGCTTTTCAATCTTTTCGATGAACGCCTTGGAACTAGCATTTTCGGTAATTGAGCCCCTAAAGTTTTTTGAGATTGATTTCTTTATGATCATTAGACACATGCGGTTTGAGCGTTCCCACCATTCAAAGTTTCTTTTATCCTCATGAGAACTCGCATCTGTTAACTGAGGTGGGGACGACTCTCTAAATGCAAGGTCTAAATCCATACAATCCAAAACAATCATAACAGTTTCTTTCCAGTCTTTAAAATTCGAACCATTTAACTCATGAATAGTACTCAAATTTGCAGATATCATAGAAGCGGAACGCATTGTACAAAGAACAAAATACCAAACATGCTCACAATCAATACATGTACATAGATGAAACAACAAATATAAATGAATTTAAATACAATGGCCTAAATCTCATCACAAGGTAGCGGTGCAACGTTAATATCCAATCTTCGAATTGAAATATTAACTGTAAGTGGTATTTGGTCAACAATGAATATAGATAATTAGTCTTGTCAAATAACAAGCACATTTTTTGATTGACTCACTATTCACATGGAAACTTGAAAATTATCACATATTCATTGTCATGTATACTCAAACCTGACTAAGCAACAATCCTCCTTTCGGTTGATCATTACCTGCATGGATTAAGTATATTATCATCTAATATTCGAAAGAGGTAAATTCGTACAATAGATGTTACTTTGACGATATAAAGTATAAATCCACTTATTTCAAACAATAGACATGACCAAAGATCAAATTCATCGTCTAAATATTCCTGTAAGGTACATCCACAATTTTAATAACATGCAAAATATGATACATATATTAAAAAATTTACATACAAGTTTGCCCTACATTGAATCAAAAAACAAATGATTTAATGAAACATGCCCAAAAGAGTCCAAAATTTTATAAACTTGTACCAAAATTATGCTTAAGTGGGTCAAGAACTACTGAATTGGCCTTAAAATGGCCCGTATCGTTCTTAAACTGTAACTAAAACACACACATGGCCTTAAATAGGGCTGAACCGGTTTAAAAATTGGACGAACCGAAAGCCAATGAACCGGTTCGAAAAGCCCTGAATCGGTCTGAAAATCAATTGAACCGGTTTAACAAAAGAGAACCGTATGGATACTGGTCGGGTCCGAAAATTTTGATGCAGCGGTCACGGGCGGCCAAAAGAAAAAAAAAAATTAAGATTTTGATGGATCTGGATCGGGTCTGTCATGACCCGAACCGGGTACGATCGCCCGCTCGGCCGCGCAAGCGGTTCGCAGGTAGCGTCTCCACTGCTCGCCTACCGAACGGCAGGCGATCGGTGGAACTCCACTGGCAGGCCACCCAACAGTGTGGGTGGCCACGGGTGGGTCGCGCCAGGATGGCTGGCCGTCGTCCCTCAAACCGGTCGGCCGTCGCCCCTCTTTCCTTTATGTGGCTGCGATGGATGCGAGAAAGCCACCGGCAGGCCACCCAACAACATGGGTGGCCGCCGACGGGTCATGCCAGGACGGCCGGAGGTCGGCCGTTGTCTAACGACCGGCCGTCCCCCTCCCTTTCTGTTCCTCTTTTGTGGCTGCGACGGCTTCCATCGCCCACGCCGCCTTCTCTGCTCGCCTCATGGTGGGTGCCGGCGGGTCGCCTCACGATGGTCGGACGTCGCCCAAATGGCCGACCGTTCCCCACCAAAACGGTGGAATCGATCGTCACCCAAACCTTCCTGCCTCACGGTCTCACCGACGGTGGCTTCCACCGTTTTCTCAGCAACCCAAGAAACCGTACGAGGGGTAGAGGGACATGCAGCAGAGAATAGGAAAGGGCGTGGCACGACTAAAGAGCAAAGGCACAAATTCATCCAAAAATTGTGCGAATGCAACAATAATTAACCCAAAAAATCAATGATTCAACAATGAACATTGGCTCTGGTACCAATTGATGGAAATTTCCTCATGCATACACAAAACGAATATGCCCTAAAACAGGATTTTGTTCATGCTAAATCATTGAATCAATACTTTAACTGTAGTGGAAGCATACCTGAATCCATCTGAACAACTGGACAGTAGATTGCAGTAGGATCTTCCAGGGTCTATGCAGAACACATGTGGTTTCTCTCAGATGGAGAAGAGACAACCCTAAAAAGCGATGTTTCAAGCAACTGTGCACGACCCCAAGGACCGCTACCCTTTTATATTTTGAGCAATTATGGATTCAACCCATCAAAAAGTCCATAATTGTGTACAGGTATATATACATTATAAAATACATCATACCATATAAAATGACGTGATATCCCAAAACGCAATCACTTAATCGGATATTTACATTAAGATAGTCATAATGTCTAAAATTCCTCATTGACATATGCCAACCCACCAAATGATCCTTACAGCATAACCTGACTTCTCTAGGCGGCCATGGATGTCTTAGATCGACGGCATCGACTTTGGCTTCATTAGCTTTTGATGATGAGAATAGGGTATCACGTCTGCTCTCTGAAACTGTATCTTTCGCGTCCCATCCTATGTAAGCTTCCAAATAATATTGACATAAGGTACTGCTGTTTGGCACCGCAATTTATCGTCACTTCACAAACGTATGATGCTACTACACATCATGAATGCTTCAGGAAGTAAACCAGAGAAGTCGTAAAAGAAAATTTAGAAAAGTTTACAGAAGTTGGTAAGGAAGTCGAATAAAACAATGAACTCCACGTGAAGTCAACAGCCGATCTCAAGAACCGTTTTCATCTATGACACACGCACGGGCTTGTAATTTCGGCCCCTATTTTTCCACACAACTAGACGTCTGACAGGATTCTCGATTCAATGTCATCCACAGGAGAGATTTCAAAGGAAGCAATGTCTGCTGGACAAAGAGATGAAGGCAAAGATTTCTGAATTTTGAATGGTTAGAATTTTCAATGGAGATAGTAAGTCAGAATGCACTAACGTCATCGTATACACACAATATGTGCACCATATCGAAGTCGATACTACAAATTGATTATTTTCATTTCTTGAGCTGATAATTCCCAGCAAACCATCAGTGTGATAGAATTAGTATGGTATTCAGTTCAATATGCTTGATTTCTTCCTTTCATATCTTAAAACTATAAAAGACCCCAAGAGATAAACCTCTTTATTTATTTCTTGATTCCTAAAATAGTGCAGCCACTTTTGCCTTCTCTCTTGAATTTTGGTGTGCCTGTACTTCCATGAACGTATGAAGCATAAAGTTCACCTTTTGTTATATGGTAGATCCAAAGACAAGATGAATCAATTGAATAATAAGGCAATTGAATAAGGTTACTTAAGCGATATAACAAACTATTTGTAGTATCACCCCAGAAGTTTAGTCTTGTATCGAAGAATGTGATGGATCTTTAAGGACTTATAAAAGGGGGTCATTAATGAGATGATTGTCCTGGTTCCTAACCTTTTTCAAGTTGGAGCCGAAACTGCTAGGGGTTGGGTTTGGATCCACCGAACCAAGAGCCCGAGCCCAGGAGTGGATCGGGTTGTTATAGTAGTATCAGAGCAGTTTCAACACTCAAACCTAGGGTCCCACGCACGCGGGCGCGTGTGCCTTAAGGCGGGTAGATTGTAACACCTCAGAAGTTTAGTCTCGTATCGAATATTGTGAGGGATCTTCAAGGACTTATAAAGGAAGGTCATTAATGAGATGATTGTCCTGGTTCCTAGTCTTTTTCAGGTTGGAGCCGAAACTGTTAGGGGGCAGGTTGAGATCCGCCGAACCAGGGGCCCGAGCCCAGGAGTGGGTCGGGTTGTTATATGAAGTTATATGAAGTGCTACTTTCAATTCCTTGCATGGACTGACAAATTCTTTATAAATTGATAATGTTTAGCCCATCACTTTTCATGCAAAAGGACAGGAGGAGAAGAAGAACAACAACAACAACAAGAAGAAGAAGAACAATCTAAGTCACTATCTACTCTCTCTCTCTCCCCTCGTTCCCGACTTGGAGTCTGAGATGCAAAGGAATAGTACAAACCTAATAGATCCATTGATGCTTGGAGAATCCAGCTCCATAGATCAAACAATGAGATGGATCCACATTGCCTTGCTCTGTTTTCAGGAGGATCCTGCAAACCGACCCACCATTTCAACCATTGTTTACTAAAGTACTTTGAGAATAACCGCGGAATCTTGCTTCAGGTTTCTCTCTATTGCTTCAACCTGATCGACGGGAGCAACTATGCTTTAGTTTGTCTATATGTGGTTGGAAGTGATGCGTTGCATCTCTTCCTTATGCTCTTCTCCTTTTTAAGCTTTTGTTGTAAATAATCGTGCTAATGCAATAAATGTGGGCAGTGAGCTACCTATGGAGACAAGAAGTATGTAAGAATCAATAGAACATTATTACAAAAAACCTTATATACCTTTTTCAGATATATGACATGCAATGTATAGATTTCAATATTTTTTTTGGTTTGTGGTGAAAGTGTCAAGTAAAAAATGCAAACAAACATTGAAAAACAATCAAACTTGCCTGATGTCATAACAACAATTACAATTTGGGGGGCTACTTAAATGTCGGCATCTTTATTTCTTCTTCTTTTTTTCTTTTCTTTTTTTGGTTAACCGTACCAAGATTCCGAATTTTAGAAATTTTCTAGTGATTAATTTCAAGGATAATAACCCTCAATATGCTTTGATTTTTTTCCCTGATTTGTCCGTCCATCCGATAGATGAACGGCAGCCAGGGGCCCTTGCTCGTGCTAAAATCGCCTCTGTTACGGATAACTTCTTTTCCCATTTTGTCGTCTCCCTCTCTTTCGCGGCCTGTGCTACCAATGGCTTCTTCCACCGTGCTCAGAGATCCAACCCATCTCTTCAACCCTCCGAAATTCCGCAGTTTCCTCTCCCACTCGACGCCCCTTTCCTCCCCTTCTTCTCCATTCTGGAACTCCAACAAAATCCTTCGGCCTCCTATACTTCGAACTCTCCCCCCGTCAAGCACCAACATTGTCATCAAATCGAAACTCGGCCACCAGCCGCCGGAAAAAACCTCCGGTGACCTGCCACCCTCCTCGAGGGAGGAGGCCATCGAGCAGGCGAGGCGTTCCCTCTCCTCCTCCCTCTCCAAGCCCCTCAACAATCCCCGACTCGCCGGAAAACTCAAGAAACAGCGGCAGCCCAGGTTCCGAGTCGAGATCCCTGTCCTCGACGAGTCACCGGCATCCCTTGCCTCCCTCGTCTCCAGCATCTTCGACGGCATCTCCCTCAAGCGCAAGGGCTCCTCGGCCAGGATCCTCATCCTCTGGCCCGATACCGTCACGCAGCAGGAAGCGGGCCGGGCGTTCCGATCCGGTGCGGTTCAGAACGACGTGCTCGGATCGGCGGAGGGTTTGGCGTGGGGAGACGTGGCCGTGGTGGTATCTCCCGAATCGAACCGCTTGGAGGAGATCGAGGCGATCTGTGCCGGTTTCGACCCCAAACCGGTGGTGATGGTCAACCCCAAGTGGGGAGCCGATGAAGAGAGCGAGCTGGGCCAGCAGGCTGGCGGGTTCGTGGCGTCGTTCGAGGTGGTGTACTCCTTCATGGGGTTGGAGGTCCGAGGAGTGCTAAGCCGAAGGAAGGGGATGGTTTTCCGGTACGCCAAGGATGGTATTCCGGCCAACGCCCAGTGGGAGGTGCTGGTGGAGGAGGAGGGCGGCGGCGCTGGTGGTGGTGAGCTGAGAATGGTCACTAGGTTCAAGAAGCGGCCCAGCGTGGTTGAGGTGGAGACCGTTCTATACAACCTGATGGCAGCCAATTCACCGGTCACCAAGTCGGTCAAGTTTGTCAAAGATGCAGTTTCGCGAGCGTCGGGATTATTCAGCAGACGTTAGCAAGCTCGCCGCCGGATGTCTCGGTTGTAAGATTATGTAAACGGGCCGCAGTCCCTGTGAACGACAAGATCAGTGTGAAACTTTGCAGAGCTATTTGCATATCAAGTTGGGAGAGGAAGTCTGCCGGTCACAGCATCAACGCTGCCGGAAAAGTGTTGTCTCATCTCCCCGTAGCAATTTCAGTTCAAGTTAGGGGGAAAAGATAAAACTAGTTATCATTTTATTGAGATCACATTTTCTGTACTCTGTTTTCATTTACAAGTTTTGCACAGTCATATTTTTAATGGTCTATAGTTCACGACCCACAGTTAGTCGCGTTCATCCCCGTGGCATGTTTGTATATGCAGAAAATGTGGGTTTTGTACAACGTGTCTGCGATTGATAATATTGGATATACGACTGAATCTTAAACTACATTTTTGATATGTGAAGAACCAACGTTCAAAAATGTACAAATATTGGATATAGATAGGATACTTTTAAAAGCTGAATTGGAATTCGAATCTAATCATATATTTATTTAAAACTATATTGAAATTTGAATCCAATGGGGGATCATTGCATAAATATGAATTTGGTACAATATTTTAAACGGATGTTAATTTTTTTTTTTCATGTACAACTTTTTAACCAATCCATTGACATCACTAAGTGAGAACTACGAGGGACATCCGACCAATTCAAATTTGACCAGATATATATGTAAAACTGATTCAAATCTAAATCCAATTAGATGTTGTTGCTTAATTATGAATCTGGTCTAACATTTTAATCGGATGTTTTTTTTTTTTTTTTCACCTCCAACTTTTTAAGCAGTTCACTCAAATATGGGTTTCAAATCTAATCCATTGACAAGAGGCAACTAGTGGACACGTCTCATCAATTCTAAAATTGATGATGGTTTTTCAACGAGATGGATGGTGGAGATGTTTAGATCTCTTTTAAAATGTGGTTTGGCAGATTGCACGATTTGCATTCCTTTAAAACTTATGCTCAGCAAGAAAAATCCCCACAGTTTACTTCAAATATATTTAGAATCATGAAATTTTGGGATCAAAATGCTCATTTAAACCAAAAAAAAAAAACAGAATTAATAAACAAATAGGGCATTTTGTTTTCAGAATTAAGAAACTAATGATTGTCATTGGTCTTTCCAAAAACGGCGGCAGCTAAAATTTGCGTTACTAAATGCTCTTCTTCTTTGTAGTGATGTATGAACTGTGAATGCCTTGTTATTGAGCTATTCTAGGATTTTTTTTACACAATCAATCTCTTTTCAAAAGAATGAGCCAAACTCGGTTAATCGCATGTTTCAATTGCACCACTCATCGCAATTGTTGTTCTCTTTTTTAACCAATCAAACGGTAATTTTTATGCCTTTTAAATCATGAGTTATATGTTCCATAACAAGGTTTTATGCCGAAGGCTGTTTGCTTTAAGTAAATTTTTTTTAAAAAAAATAACAAAAAAACTGTTGCTAGAAAAGAAAGAAAAAGAGAAACAGAAAAACAAAGAAAAAAGAACTGGATTTCCAATCCCCCCAGAAATAAGAAGTTTCAGGATGAGAATGCTAAAAAATGACAAATTGTAGTGAGTCCGCATTAGTCACATTATAATATAATGTAACACATTTTCCATTGAACGAAGAAACCAACGATTATTTCCCTAGGATATTGTTTGGGCCTATAATATCTCATTAGGGAAATGAAAGCACGAACCATTTCCTGCTGCTTTGCTTTCATAGAATATATTTACGAACAAAAAGGGGATTAATTATCCCTCTGACGAAATCGTTAAATCTTTACCTTCTATCTCGGTGATGGACGGCCACCAATATGAGCATTACCAATGTTCTTGCTGTGGATCAGATCTTTCCCTTCTGAAAAATTCATCGGAGTTCCAGAACAAGGTTAGGCATCCGACGATGGGCTATACATATAAATTTTTAATTATTGAGAGGAGGAGATGATATGAAAGCAGAGAGGTTGTAGACAAGCATGCACAATAAAAGAAAATTCTTGGAAGACATTGAAAAGGGTTCATAGAGAAGATAAAATAAAGCAAAGCATCCTTCAGACAAATTGGAAGGCACTCCCTCTCCCATCTCCAACAAGCAGTTTAGATCCAAGAAGTTCGGTTAGAAAGAAATCCATACCAACTGAACCACTCTTCCATAAGGCTTGTTTTTAAGAATATGACAACCAAATCTTCAATTTGATAAGAAATGTCAAAAGAAAAGGAAAAGGAAAGTGACTGGCTCGTTAATTAATGGTTATCAATTGGTTTACCCGGGAAGATTTCGATGAACTAATCACCCTATCAACAAAACCATGTAAGAAGGTTCACCAACTTCTTTGACCTCTACTTTTTATCAATGAACCATAATGAACTGCTCCAATTTCAGCTTCTACCAAAAAGTTTCTCCGTTCATTGTAGGTTATTCGAAAGAACCAACCTTTTTTGTCTAATTCGAGAGTAGCTATAACTTTTGTCTAATTCTGTATCTAGATATAAAACTTTTTCAAAACGATCGAACAGCTGGAATTTCTTTTAGTTATTATCTATTATCACCAATAACACCAGAATCACAATGTTTATCTTTCCTTGTCCATGAGAATAAGCAAGTAAATTTCAGAAGTCAGGAAACAGCATGGTTTTGTGCTTGAGGTCTCCATTTGGCAGTTTTCAGGAAATATTTATAGCATAACAAGAAATTCAATAGGAGGCTAGTTATGAATTTAGCCGTAAAGTTTTGGTCCTTGAACAAAATCTTCCTTGTGTTTAGCTACTCTCATTTCACGTCCAGCTTCTATAAATACTATACCACCCAATCACTAAACCTGCATCGATCGTTTCCCTGTAGTGGTCTTCTTCTAGCTTCTGCAACAGCAAACAGTAATGGCATCTCTGAGTCTCCTTCTGGCCTTCACCGTTATGGCGATGCTTGTTAACGTTTCACTGTGCGCCAATTACACAGTGGGAGGTCCTAATGGCAGTTGGGACATCAGCACGAGCTTGCAGGCTTGGTCTTCATCTCATACATTCAACCCAGGAGATGTCTTGTGTAAGTTTTGTTAGTTGCTAATATTGCTTCCAATTGAAAGCATATTTTCAGTAACGGGGATGCTCTAAAGTGTTACTTAAACAAGGAATCGAGGTTCATTTCTTCATCTTCGATCACTGATCGGCGGGTGATCATGCTAGATTTTTCAAAAAGAAGTAATGGTATTTTTCAATTATGTACAAATCGAAAACTTGGCAAATGCATTTCATGCATGTCCGTTTGGCCTCTTTGTGTTTTTATTCTTTTACAGTTTTATCTCTCTTTGTGCAGAGAAATTAAAATTCATCGTGGATTCAACAAGAATTAAGCAATTATGTCATATAATATCGACTTGATTCGGATCAATCAATTCATATATGATTTGCTTTGTTCCTAACAGCACTGGTTTTATGCGTCAAACAATACGTTATGTATTTACAACATTGGTTTCAACTTCTCTATGATCTTCTGTCTTGTCTCCCAACCGAGAACTCTTACCAGTGTGACCTTTGTTCTTCTAAGCCTTCTGTGCATCGATCTTCATGTAGTTTTCCAGTACGCACCCATGCATGATCTTGTGGAAGTAACAAAGGCCGACTACGACTCCTGCCAAGTGACCAATCCCATCAACACCCACACCGATGGCAACACGGCCATCAACCTCAACGCAATCGGCAAGAGGTACTTCATCTGCGGAGTCCCCGGCCACTGCAACCTCGGCATGAAGGTCGAGGTAGAGACTGTGGCGCCCGGCGCCCAGCCGCACCCGTTCGCCTTGCCTCCTGCTGATCAAGTGCCGGAATTGGCTCCATCAGGCTCACCTCTGGCCACCTTCTACCCTGGCTTCCCTTTGATCAATTCCGGCACTTATAGCTCTTCATCAGGCACGCAACTGCCACCGCCAGCATCATCTTCTAGCTCACCAACCAAGTCCAGTGTGTTCATGAATTGGGCTCCACTGTTGATTCTACTCTTGCTTTTCTGGCTCGGTTTCTAATCCGTTGGCCGGCTTGTTACATTTGTTCTGTATCCGGCGCGGTCTTTGCTTTAGTATGTCATGGTCAATATATGTTAGCATTTGTACATTGGTTTAAGGGAGTGTTGAACTACTGGTTTAGTTAATAAGAGTTTCTTAAGATCAATTAAGCATAAACTAAGAGCATATCCAGTACTGGAATCTCAACCCGCCTACAGCATAAATTTGGAGTTTTAGATGTTCTCATATTTGATTTGGTATCTTGGTTCTGATTGTTACTCAAACATGGCTCTTTAGACCAAACCGAGATGCGATTACTAGCTTGAGATCCAATTTTACATGTAATGAAGATTCATTGTTCATGGACTCTGAACTCAGCTTTGGATACTGGATCCGATTCTCCTTGGTAGAGAAACATCTGAAATCTTACGTACCCACTCAGGCAGGTGGTAAATCATAAACACACTAAATTCACGTTGCTTTTTGCTTGGTACAAAGAAAGAAATAATGCCATAAACAACTTCCAACACCGATTCCCACAATTTAAACGATCGAAAGGGGAAGCAAACTCATCACCGTTCGAGACCTGGTAATGACCTCTACGGTTGTAGAACGGAAGACAAAGCAGAACGCTGTAAAACGAATCGACGAAAATTTAGAGCCGAGTAGTTAATTAGGTGACCCCTCTCGAGGGAAGAGGAGTTCCAAAAATTGACGGGCGGAGAGAGCCAAAGTAGGGCCCCAACCCGCTCGCCTTCATAATTGAAGTGTGTTCGTCAGCTTACAGGTGCCGGCACGACGCGTCGTCTCTATTCGATCATTGGCGCGTCGCCTCTAGCCCCTGCAGGGACGGGTTGAAAGCTGATGGTTTGGATGAAGCAGCTATTTATAGGCATCCCGTCGCCCTTATTTCGCTCTCCGCAATCGATACAGGACTAAATTAAGAGGACTAAACTGGGAACGCATGACTTTGCCGCTAGCCTAACCGACGTGACGGAAAAAACCAAGAAAGCTCTCCGGGTTCAATTAGACATTCCGCGCTCTAGAATGGAAGCTTGTAACGTACATTTTTTATCAGCCCCAGCCCACGGCTTAGATTGCCATTTGGTCAAGGTTTTTTATCTATATGCTTACTTATATGTGCTTGTTCGAACCAAATTTAACCTCATATGTGTTGTTTAAATGGACTATATAATAAGAATCAACACTTGAATTCAGGATTATGTTCAGACCACTTGTTGCATCCAAACCCAAAGAGTTCTGTTTCTGAATCAATGTGATGTTTCCGTGCTTGAATCTAAATTTCTGTATGAAACGATCTTGGTACCCAATTCAATTTGACATGAAACTTGTCCTATTAGCTGATCGGATCGAAATTGTCCGATACCTCTTCTCCTCCAAGCTTACGTTCGATCATCTCGGGTTCAGTAACGCCTAGGTCTGAAAGGAATCTGACAGCCGGATAGCCTTTAATCTAGACGTTCCTTTTGTTAATGAAGATAATCTTTTGGCAATGCTTCTCTTTTTCTTTCTCATTGGCAATGATGATGCTTGTTCGATCCTCAGAAGTGTCTGGCATACTATAGATTTCTTTTATTCAATTGCGACGTTAACATTTCGCATAATTGCGTTCGACATCACATTATGAAAAGGATGTTTCGTGTTTCTATTCGTAGTATATTGATGAAAATAGTAAAATACGGAACACATTAGCAAGAAATGTAAAAAATAAGAAGTGTGATTTCCCCACCAAAATAGTCAGTATAATAAAACGACGAACTTAATTATTTTGGCATAGAATGAAGAACTGTTCATCTTTACAAAATAGTCACACTATGGCCCTCTTAAATAGCAACCAAAATGTTGAGCCCTCGTGACACCCAATTTCTTACCATCGATTTTCTCAACCAGCAACAAGGGGCAGTTCAAAACCCGTTCTAAGAACTAACAATGTTCGCTGTCTATATTTCAAGATTCGAATGCGGAATCAAAAGTTTAAGGTGACCATGGCCAAGATGAAACAATCACAAATGGAGACAGCTTCTTACAGTCACGCACTGGCAAATACTAGTTAACCTGGATTTACGTTTTCAACTCCTTATTTGACCTGGATTGACTTGCGTATTTCAAACTCTAAACCAAGATTATATCTGCCATTCGTCCACTTCACATCAAATCTGACATGTATGATTCAAAAAAACGCAATATTTTTGTTGTAACCCAAGCTACATCTCAGAAAGGAGCTGGAAACTGCAGAAAGACAGGAAAGAATGTCTGCACCTTATAGAGATCTACCGTCAGGCACCCAAACGTGGGTGCTGAAGTTAATTCGAAAGATACTAGCACTCCCTTCTTCCTGAACATTTAGAACGCAGGGTTTCTGCAAATTGCATTGCTCAGCTCATCATTCACATAAGACCACTAGACTCAACCCAAATGTTAAAAAGAGGAATCGAGAAACAAACTCTCGCCGATTATTGTAGGAATTTAGGGAGATGAGCAGCATCTGCATTCAGTAAAACAAAAACCCGTTGAGACCAAAAAGGGTTCCCCCCAGAATTAATGGCAACAAATCAGCGATCATTGGCAATCCATTCAAATGTAATAACATCACCAAGGACAACGTGCCACTAACAAGGCCACGCGTGCGATCTGTTGTAGCATTGAAATACTGCATCCCCAATGTGCTCTGCACAACTGCAAGATCATTTTCACATTTGCAGCAACTGATCTATGACCACTGATTTGGGAACCTACTTGCTTCAGAAGAGGGAACTAGGTGACTGCCAATGTGAATGGGAAAAGCAACTGGAGAAAGCTCATTTAAAGATTGTCATACAGCAGAGTAAGAAAACGTTTGGCACATACTTCCTCGTTTACAGAAGATTAGTGGCAAGCTAAGCCAAAGACATTTCAGCGATAAGAGTATATATTAACAGTCTCATTGTACCGGAAGCAACTCCAAGAACAACTGAAATACAATACAGGACGCTAGAGTAGCATGACAAATGAAAGTTACGACAATTTGATAGTCAGTTGAGACTGTAACCTAAGCACCTGGTGAAACACCTGTAGGATCCTTCGATGAATCAATAAGTGCAGGCGGCAGGAACTGCCACATGGGCAAACCTGGGTAACCTATAAATGGCATGGGCTTAGGCCCAGGAAGTTGGGCCTGAGTAGCAAATGCAGCCTGAAGTGCACCAGCATGAGGTAGAAACCCTCCAGGTATCATCATTGCTTTCATCTGCTGCTCCAGTCTTTCTTTGTCAGCTTTTAGTTTCACCTTTTCCTCCCGCAGTTCATTCTTCTCAGCCTGCAGTAAACATGTATGATGTTTTCAGAATATGTCTCATTACAACAGCATAAAGTCCACAACTACAAATAGCATAACTAGACTTATGCACTGCCTTCTATATTTGGTTTCCCTTAATTATTTGATTCATCAAGTGTGCAGAAATCAATATTTGATATCATTCAAAAAAATAATTTTAAGTACAGACAGATTTGAAAATGGCAAGACCTTAAATTCAACTTAATCTGATAAATTGCCACTCTTTTTAGTGAGATGCCAGAAGGATGGATCTTGAGACAAGGAACATTGTAAATGAAGAAAGATAGATTGAATCGTTATAGAGGTCAAGATGAGCTAAACCAAAACGGAACAGGTCACTGCAAAGTAGTTCGGCCAGGTGATCAGACAAAAGCAGCACCTTCAACTCTTTGATGTTCTCCTCAAGTTGCCCATTTTCAGTTTTTAGCTTGTCTGCTTCACTTCGCAACTGATTCATGAGACGGATAGCATCACACAAAATGGATGCTTTGTCAGTCTTAGGCTTCTTTCCCGGTTCCAGTAAGGCACTCAACTCCACAAACCTGAAAATATTGTCGTAACTCGTAAACCATCTCAATCATGCACGTGTATGTGTTTGTGTGTGTAATTGAGAGATAGAAAAAGAAGGGGAGAGAGAGAGATGACCTGTCATTCAGTTTATCCCTCCGCATCTTCTCCCTGACTGCCTTGGAGCCATGTCCAATGCAAAATTCAGGTCTACCACTGAAATTTAGACAAAGATAACAACACTACATGGTCACTAAGGCTCCATAATAGAGACACACACACATGCACATATATACAAACACAAAAGGCAAGAAAGAGAGAGAGGCTATCACTCAATTAATCAGAAGTTTCAGAAAAATTATTCTGGTCTATCAGCCAAGGTCAGCACAACTGAAAAAAAAAAGATTTTTGCTCAAAAGGTATAAACTCAAATAAAAAGGAGAAAAGCTAAAAAGAAGAAAGAGAGAAAAGATATTACTCAACCAATTAGAAGATTCAGAAAAACAATTTTGGTTTACCAGCAATGACCAGCATCACACCAATGGCAATTTTGCTCAGAAGATCTCAACTCAAGTTGATGGACAAGACTCGATATAGTGCAAGCATGGTGCACAGTTCATAAGTACAGTTACTTCAATAGGAAATGACTACAGAGGTTGATGCTCATAGTAATGAAAAAGATGAATCAATGAAGACTAATCATATGATCTTGCTGATCCCTGTAGCTACATGAAGATGTATTGCTTGTGATATCAAATTCCAGTTTTCATTGTCACCAAGGCTACACACGGATTTACCAGACATATTAAGCAGAATTCCTCCTTTTGTTCCTGACACTGTAGAAGCAAGTAGATGAAGATCCCAAAACCACCTCACAACAAACCACTCAGATTCAAAAAAAGAGGGGGAAGAGAATGAAATATTATATCAATATGAGATTAACAAAAAGAGTACCGTTTCTGTGAGCACAACTTCCCATTGCCATCAGGCTCGTCAAATGAACCACTCATTTCCGCACTATGCAACAGAGTAGGAAACAAAAGTACGAGGTGTTAGAGGAATACTTTATTTCAAAGTTAAAAATGGCAATGAAAAAGGTTTCAGATTATTAATCTCTTTGGTTAAATGGCCATCCAGGTCCCAGATCATCTTGAGATCACAATAAATAAGCCAAAGCACCTCTAGATATTTCACCTTTTAAAAAACATGATTATATCGTTTATTCAAAAGTGTCACCTGTAGAGCAGTAGGTCCGTTGTTCAACACTAAAACACAACTTTTGTATCTAATATAGGAACATATGGTAACATAACCCCAAGCACCATAGAGCACACAACAAACTATAGAAAGTCATGTACCTTCTAATGGGAGCATAACATTAGAGAAATAGAACCAAGAAAAACACCAGAAATTCAAATCTTGCACACTAAACAGTGTCACTTATTGTATATATGCATAAATGAGAAGATGACAGGTAAAAGAGACATTACCCTTGAGAACAGTTCTACTAGTAGCACAGCTACCATAAACTATTTGACCCACATCAGCTAATGCACAAATGCAACCATGTGTAGAGGAGTTTCACAAATGATCTACGATCAAATGCTTTCTTTTATTTCTGTGATATCACTAAAGAACCTCAACCCATACCCTTCTTTGAATAAATAAAAGGATGTAGGATGCTTTCAGCTAGTCTTCCCTTCCGTTCCTTCTTGTCTTCATAATTGCCTTTTTTATCCTACAGATAAAAGAAACAAGTTTTTTCTTGCGGAAATTATTACAATATCGCGCGAAATCATTCACACTCACCGACGAGAATTCAGTAGATAGTTTTCTCAGTATTTCAACTTCTAATGAGGAAGATACAACAGATTATCAAATAGTCATTATAGTTATCCACTCTAATAGCAGCAGAAAAATCCACAGTACTTTTACTCCCACAACTAAGCAACTGAACATTGTTTTGTATACAGCCCATTATAAAGCTTTTTCAGAGTGGAAGGGCCAGCAAGGACTAAAAACTCTCCATTCAGGATCATTTTTTGGAAAGGGTTTCATGTCCTCCATCAATACCCCTTTATGTATATAGAAGGATCCACTGTCAATACTGGTTTTCTTTCTGCATGGGGACGTGGAAAGATCACAGAGAAGCAAGTTCTTTCCAGACGTTCCAGACAACGTACGGACATAGGCTCTGCAGCCTTGTCAACTCGAATTGAGCGGTCTGCCGCCTTTTCATCTCATGAGCCATATATTTGACCATGTTTGAACAATAAGAAAGAAATGAATAACAAATTATTGCATCCTTATCCTTCAGTGATTTTCACAAAGAAAAAAAAAGGACCACTCAATCTAAGATTTGTACCACACAGAAAGTACCGCATCCCTCAAACTTCCCTCCACAACCCCAACCTGTGTTTACGACATATCACATTTCGATTCCCAAACTCTGTCTTCAATTCGAGAATTACTAAAAAAACGCCCAAAGACATGTCTTTTGTCCTCATTGATTTTAACTAATTAAAAAACTGAAAACTCCAGAATAAAAGCAATTTCAGGGGAAATCCTGAATGCAGTCAATATCCAGAAAGGATTGGGAAACTGATTCATGATACATAACAAAAAACCAGGTTATCCCCATTCATCGAAGAGGTGAGGGTGCAGAGAGAGAGAGGGAGGGGGAGATAGGCTATTCAATTTTGGCAGAAAAAAGGAAGGGAAGGAGAATTAGCGGACCAGAGGCGACACACCTGATCTCTGGAACCTCACCGACCGGAGGGTAGAACCCGGACGCCGCCGTTGCCCCGGTCGCCGGAAAATCCCCCCCAAAATCCCCCACATCGTCCATATCTATGAGCCCGTACTCGGGGAGCCACACGGAGTTGTCCCCGGACGTCATCTTACGGACCGGGAAACCTCCCCAAAATCACCCCCGAAGGAAGATTCCCTCGCCGGAATGCTCACCGCATGCGGCGTCCACGGCGAAAACGCAGCTACCCGGGAAAGATGAAAATGAAAGAAAAAAATGGAATTAAAAACAGAGAAAAAAGGAGGAGCATTATATAAGGGGCGGGCTGTGCCCACTCATCGTCCTTCTCTTTGGAGAAAAAAAAATGGAAAACTCCAAGTGGAATTTAACTATCTTTCTCGTTAGTACTTCTTCTTTTTATTTACTAAGGTTTTCCCTCGAGTGGTCAATAAAAATACACCTCAGCCAGAAAAGGCCAAAAAGAAGAAGAAGGGAATTTTCGTATTAATATATAAATTTTCTATTCAGGCCTTTAAGTTTTTTATGAACATGTGAAACTTTTGCCAAAAGCAAAAAGGGCATTATGTTGTTTCACATGCGATGTAATTATAAAAGAATTTAAGTGAAAAATCATAATAAGCATCTTAATGGGTTGATGATTTTAATTAGAGGTCATTTGAATTTGAAAGAGAATGTAGTACCATAATATATTGGATATGCCAAAAGGATATTCAAATGAGGCATTTAATCTAACATGGTTATGAATTAATAGTTCATAAAAAAACCCAAAGTTTCAAAAATGCGAAACCTAAAGTTATGTGCCTACAGCTTAGCGATATGTTTGACGTCCTCTCAACGTTTAAGATTCGGATTTGGCATTTTACACTTCCAATAGAAAGAATATTTCATCTTCAACTCAAAACAAAGTTGAAACTCACACTCAACCCTTACTTTTTTTAACATTAAAAAACGGGTAAATTCTAAATTTATGGGGCTTTTTTGTTTGTCTGGTGAAAAAAAGTGTGTTTGAATTGAAAAAATAATTCTAATAAAATTGATGGCTGGCATGGAAGAACATCCCGTTTTTTCAGGGAGTTACTGTCGATGGATTCCCTGAAAAGGGAGGGGAATGAGAAAAAAAAAAAATCAGGGAGACAGAGGCACTATGGGTGATCGATATATAACGACGATTTCTTGACGCGGGATTCTTTGTCTTGGCCAGCTAACTTTATGCCGAAATTGACATGAGAGGTGCGCAAGCCAAATGAGGGAAAAGTAAATGTCTTTCCTTACCTACATAGAGCATTATGCCAAACGGGTCGGTCCAGTGTCGGACTGCATGTTGGTTTCGGATTAATCGAACCCTGGTCTGACTAGCTTGAGATCCAAGTTTTACATGTGAACGGATCGGGTTTCAAGCTCAGGTTTGGAGCCAGATACACTGCTTTCTACAAAACTTGGATCCAGTTACCAACTGCTATCGTTACCAAGACCGTCTAAAATGATGCATTGGTAAACCCAATACACAAACTCTCTCCCTCTCTCTTTTCTTGGTGCTGGTGCTTATTTGGGAGGAGCGCAACAACTGAGTCTTTAGGAGCACCTTCTCATAGTCGGAGTCTATAGCAGATCTTATGCATGGAGATGTCCATTTTGTTATTCACCTATGGCACCATTCTTTGTCTAATGTTGGATGACTCTGCTGCTCCATGTGTCCACTTTCTCTCCATCCCTCTTATTATGTTTTATTGTGTTGTTAACTTGTATATTTTGTTCTTCTGATTTGTTTTTGCGGTTTGTTCTTGTAATTAAGGGACTTCTTGTCCCCAAATTTTGTTATATATTTCCATTTTACCGGTTCTCCCTCTCCTCTCTCTCTCTCTCTCTTTCTATGTAATAAAACATGCTTTCTTTTATACATGCCATTTATGTGTGTTTGCGTGCAGTCTCGATCATACGAATAACGAGTCAACTATCATTTGTAGCCCAATCAGCATTCAATTGCACGAGTTGGCATTAAGTGAGCAAAGCAAAAGGGTTTCGGTGAAGGGGAAGAAACAGAAAGATTTGACAGACAAGGAGGCAGAACCTTCTCATGGCGACTGTGAGGACCATCCATGGAACCCCGGCGTTCAATGTAAGTACTCACCCGTCAGTACCAAGTGTTGAATTTTTGATGCAATAAATGTCGACACTATGTGTATTATATCTTTGGTGTTGACATTATGTTCTCTCTCTCTCTCTCTCTTCTTGTCCCCAAATTTTGATATAGATTCCCATTTTATCGGCTCTCTCTCTCTATGTGTGCGCATTTGTTATGTTATTATATCATGGTAACCAAATAGGTAGCATGTCTTGCCATTAAACTAATTGATTATAGGAATTCAAATTTAAGTAGGTTACTTGGTCCAAACTTATTCATGCATCCCCAATAATCGGAAAAGACTCAATTAACTGGCTTGGCGTAAGATTTTAAGGCATGTTTGAGATAAGATCTCATTCAATCGTAATATTCGTGGCTGGAAAACAGATGTAGAAGTAGACACATACTCTAAATCTGAACGAGGGCGACAATCATTTAATTATTTGTACAATGAGTTGATAAGATATGCTATATATGCATTTCTGTGGTGAATGAGCTCCTGTTATATAAGTAGTTTGATTTGTAAATGCACACAGTGAAGAAAATAGAGGCGATATCAGTAAGGAAACTCTTGATCAAGAAAGAAAGGAGGAACACAGAGGAAGTCAGCCTTACAATGCCAAAGAGGAAAACAGAGGAGTGAATGAAGAAACTCCAGCCAGTCGTGACAATGAAAACAGTAACGGCTGTAATCACTATAATGCCAACAAGGAAACACCAGCCCATCATGACGCTGGAGACAGTAACGATTGTAATCGTTACCATGAAAAGAAGGAAACATTGTCATCTGGCCAACCGTGTGAAGAAAGAAATACAAAGACAATGGCTGGCCAGGCAGCTGTCAAACAGAGAGACACAACTCAACAAAGAAATAACAACTGTAAATCAGATACAGTTTCCTTCTGTAAAGATCGATATAGATCTTGTAATTCAGGAAATAATGATGCTTGTAATTATATTATAAATAGAAGAAAGAACCAGGCATATCGACACTAAGAACGATAGCTGCCCTTGTGGATGTAGGTGTGATTTTACACCGAACCACGTTATATCAGGCGTTAGTCCCTTAAATCTCTGTTTTTCTTTATGGTATCAGAGCAGGACAACCCTATGGCGCAGAGCAATTCTTCCTCAAGCATGGCGTCAGCTCCAAGCAAATACCCTTACCCATACAATCTGAACGTTGCCAACTTTGTGTCGATCAAGCTCAATCAAGGAAATTTTCTGCTTTGGCAAACACAGATGATGGGGCTCATCGAGAGCCAAGATATGACTGGTTTCCTAGACGGAGAATACCAGCCGCCCGCACAGTTCCTCACTGCCTCTGCTGAAAATACAGTCACAGGACTGAATCCCGACTATCTTGCTTGGCGAAAGTCGGATCGTCTTCTTAAAGGATGGATCACTGGGACTCTTGCGGAGGAAATCCTAGGCATTATCATCGGACAACAAACTGCCATGGAGGTATGGACCACTCTAACTCAGCATTTCGCTAATAAATCTAAGGAGCGAGAAATGTTTCTTATGCAAAAACTTCAAATGCATAAGAAAGGGAGCTCGTCCATTGATGAATATGTTCGCAGCTTCAAGAAAATTTTCGATGAGCTCGCTGCTATTGGAAAGCCTATTACAGACGAAACTAAAGTCTTTTGGCTCCTCACTGGCCTCGGAAAAGATTATGAATCTTTTCGAACAACCTTATTGACAACCATGCTGAAACCACCAGCACCCTCATATCTTGAGGTAGTTGCTCTTCTTCAAAATCATGAAACTATGAGGACGTTAGAAGAAGATTCTTCTAGCACTCACGTTGCTTTTTTCAGCCACCGTCAACCTAATCAAAGGTACAAGGGAAGCAAAAATCAAACCTTCAATTCTAAAGGACGTGGGTTTGTGCAAGCTAGCCAAAGTGGTTCATGGAACTCAGCCAACAAAAACAAAGATGGCAATATGAACCGATCAGCTCCAGAAAAAGGCATAATATGCCAAATATGCAGCAAAAGAAATCACACGGCTCTCAACTGCTGGCATAGGTTCAATCAAGTGTTTCAGTCACAGAAGGCCCCACAAGCTTTAACCATCACGAAAGCATCTGAAAATCAAGATCAACAATGGTTTCCTGACACCGGTGCATCGGCTCATGTGACGTCTAACGCAGGTATACTCAGTTCTCTATCTAAATATTATGGGACAGATAAAATTATGGTTGGAAATGGAGAAAAATTGGATATTACTCATATAGGGCAGGCTACTATAGCTAATGGGCAACAAAAACTGGTTCTTGATAATGTTTTAGTCGTCCCCAAGATCAAGAAAAACCTTATCTCTGTCAGTCAGTTAACGTCCGATCTTCCTTATGTTTTTGAATTTTCAACTAATGAATTTGCTGTGAAGGAAAAGATGACCAACAAAGTGATAATTACGGGGAAGAGGCATGAAGATCTTTATGTGGTTGAAAATAAGAGAGAAGGCAGCGACCGGATCCATGACGTTCATTTCTCTACAAGATTTCAAGCAGCAACTAAAGAAGTTTGGCACCAATGTCTAGGTCACGTTCATCGTGAGGTAGTAAATTTTCTTGCAAATAAAAAGGCCATTCGTGTGACAGGCCATAGTTCTTTAAACAGCATATGTTCTAGTTGTCAAATGGCAAAAATGTGTCGTCTTCCTTTCTTACCAGTGGATGAGCATTGTGAAAAATTTCTTGATAAAGTTCATTGTGATTTATGGGGACCAGCCCCTGTTATTTCAGTTGCTAAATTTCGATTCTATGCTGTTTTCATTGATGAAGCCACCCGGTTCACTTGGTTCTATCCCTTGCGTTACAAATCTGAGTTATACCAAGTGTTTACGATTTTCCATAAATATGTTGAAAATCAGTTTGATACAAAAATTAAGACATTTCAAAGTGATGAAGGAGGTGAATTCAATAGTCTCAAACTTGCAGCGTATTTACAAGAACATGGTATACATCATCACAAAGCTTGTCCTAAAACGCCACCCCAAAATGGAATGGCAGAACGGCGTCACAGGACCATTGTCGAACTCGGTTTGGCAATGAAGTTCAATGCTAATATACCAGCTCGATATTGGGTTGAAACATTTTCCACTGCAGTTTGGCTTATTAATAGACTACCCACTCCTACATTAAAGATGAAATCTCCTTTTGAATTGGTTTTTGGAAAAAGTCCGTCTTACTCTTGCTTGCGGACATTTGGGACTAGATGTTTTCCATATCTCAGAGATTACGCTCTCAACAAACTTGAACCAAGATCCTTACCTTGTGTATTTTTGGGTTATAGTAATACACATAAGGGATACAAGTGTTTATATCCACCTACGGGGAAAATATATATTTCCCGACATGTTGTCTTTGATGAAAGTATCTTCCCTTATAAACAGCCTGGAGCACTCTTTTCTTCTACATCAACCAGCAACAGTGGGGCGACTTACAGTGATTGGATTGCATTAGATCAATGTTCAGATGGTAACAATGATAATTCATATCAAGTGGTTGATCATCATCTCTTGCATGATGGTTCACCAGACACTGCTTTTGTCCAAGAGCCGCCTAGCAGACACGACAATGTTTCAGCACAAGAGACACATGATATAGGTGCAAATGATCTACTCTCACCAAACAATGAGGCTGAAAGTCAACCGCCTACAGGACAACGGCCGTTCCAAGGAACCTCCAATATTCATTCAATGGTAACTCGGGCTAAGGTTGGTACCTTAAAACCAAACCCTAAGTATTTTTTGGCCTTAACGGTACCACTTGAACCCAAAACTGTTAAGCAGGCCTTGAAAGATCCAGGTTGGGTCGCTGCTATGAAAGAAGAGTTACGTGCCTTGGACCAATGCCACACTTGGACGTTGGTACCTCGCCAATCAGGTATGAACGTTGTTTCAACCCGATGGGTCTTTAAAACCAAACTCAAAAGTGATGGAACGGTTGAGCGACTCAAAGCTAGACTGGTTGCGCGCGGGTTCAACCAAGTGCCTGGCATTGACTTTCTAGAAACCTTCTCTCCTGTTATAAAGCCAGCAACTATTAGAATTGTGCTTACTATAGCTCTTTCTCACAACTGGGATATTCGACAAATGGATGTCAAAAATGCCTTCTTGCATGGTGATTTGGATCAAACTGTATTTATTGAACAACCACCAGGATTTCTTGATGATCAAAAACCAAATTATGTGTGCCAGTTACACAAAGCTCTCTATGGTTTACGTCAAGCTCCCAGAGCATGGTACGATCGGTTTGGAACTTATCTTCTCTCAAAATGTTTCTTCTCCAGCATCTCTGATTCCTCGCTATTTATCTATAAAGAAGGTTGTGGTGTCATACTTTTATTATTGTACGTCGACGATATCATATTCACTGGCAGCAACCCTATGCTACTTGAAGACTTCATTCGAGATATTAGCAAGGAGTTTTCTATGAAGGATCTTGGTTATCTTCATCACTTCCTTGGCATAGAAGTGATCAAATTTTCTGGAGGGCTCTTCCTCAATCAAAAGCGATATGCCTATAGCCTGCTGGAAAGAGCAAATATGACATCGTGCAAACCGGCCGTCACTCCCTTGGTTCAAAATTACAAAAATCTGGTTGATGACATACCTTTTTCCGATCCGACACTCTTTCGAAGCTTGGTGGGAGGCCTCCAATACCTCACGTTCACGCGGCCTGACATCTCCTTCGCTGTGAACTTTATCAGCCAATACATGCAATCACTCATGGTCAGTCACTTTCAACTACTTAAAAGACTCATTCGCTATGTTAGTGGTTCCATTGATATCGGATGTCATATACATTCGCAAACGCAACTCCAACTTCATGCCTTTTCTGACTCTGACTGGGCGGGATGCCAGGCAACACGTCGCTCAACTACTGGTTTTGTTACGTTTATTGGCACTAATCCTATTTCATGGACAGCAAAGAAGCAACCTACGCCAGATCTACCACCGAGGCTGAGTACCGATCAATGGCATCTGCTGCTGCCGAATTAACCTGGATTACATATATCCTCAAAGACATCGGACTCTATCTCCCAGAACCACCGGTCCTCTACTGTGACAACATGTCTGCACTTCAAGTCTCTATCAAACCGGTTTTTCACTCTCGCATGAAGCATGTCGAATTGGATTATCATTTTCTAAGGGAAAAGGTTGCACTCGGTCTTCTTACGACTCAATTTGTTCCAACGACCCAACAGGTGGCCGACATTTTCACCAAGGCTCTCTCTCGAACCACTTTTGAATTTTTAAGAGCCAAACTAGCGCTTTCCATACTGCCGCCTAGTTTGAGGGAGGCTGAAGAAAATAGAGGCGATATCAGTAAGGAAACTCTTGATCAAGAAAGAAAGGAGGAACACAGAGGAAGTCAGCCTTACAATGCCAAAGAGGAAAACAGAGGAGTGAATGAAGAAACTCCAGCCAGCCGTGACAATGAAAACAGTAACGGCTGTAATCACTATAATGCCAACAAGGAAACACCAGCCCATCATGACGCTGGAGACAGTAACGATTGTAATCGTTACCATGAAAAGAAGGAAACATTGTCATCTGGCCAACCGTGTGAAGAAAGAAATACAAAGACAATGGCTGGCCAGGCAGCTGTCAAACAGAGAGACACAACTCAACAAAGAAATAACAACTGTAAATCAGATACAGTTTCCTTCTGTAAAGATCGATATAGATCTTGTAATTCAGGAAATAATGATGCTTGTAATTATATTATAAATAGAAGAAAGAACCAGGCATATCGACACTAAGAACGATAGCTGCCCTTGTGGATGTAGGTGTGATTTTACACCGAACCACGTTATATCAGGCGTTAGTCCCTTAAATCTCTGTTTTTCTTTACACAGTTATGTCTAAATTTATGGACCTTACAGCTAAAGCTGATGCACGATGCCCCCTCTTGTCAGGTCAAACCATTTTTCATCATCATGTTTGGAGGGAGATATCTTGAAGCCCCTCCCTCTTCATCCTTCTTTGATGATTTAGTGAACTTACAGTTACTCCTTTAACTCCTTCCAACTCTGAATAACACATCTCATAATTTGCCAATCAAACTCAGGTACTTAGAATACGAACATGGGTTACCTTTGATTACCTTGGATCTTAGATGTGAGATGATTTTTATATATTCAAAGAGACGACGAGGGGTCTTAACATCTGCCCCTTAGGATATTTGATAAAGGTTTGAATTTTTTGTTTTAATGTTTTCTGTATCTTTTGCTCTTTCGTTGGCGACGATCATTATCTGCTAGCTAGTATCACAATGGCGAGTGGCGGAGCTAGAAAAATTTTCTGGAGGAACACTCCATATTTCTATATCCAAAAGGGCACTATACATATAATAGAACAATATTTGAAAATGTTTATATAAAAATAAGAATCATTGAGGTGGCTCTGCATCTGACCATGGCCATCCAACTTCTCCCATCCGTAACTTAACTACTGGCGCTGGCGGAGGGTTTCCCTGTCATACCTTCGGCAAACGTGGACGAGAGCCTCTCCAGCCACTAACCTATGTCACCAGGGTGCGGCAACCCTGCTGACGCACCCGTTAAGTGGGTACTGGTACGGGTGCGACCTAGATTCGCACCCAACCCGCACCCTATTGATTTCAGTTTTTTTAGTTTTTTATGTCAAATTTGATATTATTAATATATTATAATAATAAATTAATAATAATAATAAATACCATTGTCGCACCGCCGTAATTTTTTGAGAAGTATCGCACCGGCACCTGTCACCCGCACCCCGCATTTTGGTGACATAGCCACTAACAAAATAATAAAAAAAATTAATTACCAAAATTAAGATATCGTTTTTAATAGAAAAAAACGCACATAAAAACATTAATTACCAAAATTAATATATCAGTTTTTTTACTAAACAACGCAGGGTCTCTCTCTTCCCTTGCTTCTCATCAGATCCATGAAGTAATCAAACATCTCCTTAGGTTTGCTAAGAGCGTAGATTTATCGGCCGATCCAACCCTCAATCTAAATCCATTGTCACTTATCCATTAACAATTAGGAGCACATGTATTCTACAAACAATATAATATTCTTCTCATTAAATGCACTCTCAAAGGTGTAAGAATTTAGTTCAGCCTATTTATGTGACATTTCAAGGCAGGCGCATTTTTTTCCCTTGTATGCAACTTAACCAAATACCAATGTTGCGCGTCAGTATACGATCTTGTGAGAAATTGAAACAAAGAAATAAAAAATCATGTTTTGAATCTTCACCAGACACCAGCTAATTAAAGTGATCATCGAGAATTATACCCGGTTTTAGTTTGCTTTGGGTCTGGGTGGACCTAGTGGCAGAACCAAAAAAATTATTTGGAAGGGCAGGGCACCTACTTAGAAACATTTTATATGTACTAAATTTACCAATGTAAAAATAAAAGAGTTTTCAAGAGCTGGTGTGGGCAACTGCCCGCACCAGCCCATGTGTGGCCACGCCACTGGGTGGACCTATAGTATATCGTTCAACTCGGATATCGTACTTGCTACCATTTACAACCTAGAAAACACAGGGTTTAAACCTCGGACCCCTTGAGTGTGTGCTCACTTGCAACCTAGTTGCACTACGCTTGTTAAGGCATCTAAAGTCCATGTTTTGTGCTTGAACAAATAGAAGGTCTCCCCACTTATCTAAATTTGTGGATTTCAAATCCGATAACTCCGAACGTGAGGTCTCAAATGTGAAGGAGTCGGGATCTTTACCTTACAAGTTTGAAAGAAGTGTAACAGCTCTTTGGCTACTGCAGGCTGCAATGGAGATCAAATGGCTGGTCTGATGCACTTTCAGCACAAAATGCACCAGGGAAAGCAAGTGTTCTTAACCAAGGAGCTTCTATTTCGTGTAACTTTCAACCTATGATATGGTTTCTGTTCGCTTCCTTTCCTCTCATCTTAAGCTGCAAAAGGGCAGCTGAAATGCTTGTTTCACCCCACATTTGATTAGAAATGCAGAGTCTACAATGTTAATTAGTTCCATTGTGATCTTACTGTTTCATTTGTTCTCAAACAAATTTGATCACTTCCATGTTTTTATATTATTATTGATAATTATGTTTTCAAACTAAAAAAAAAAATGAGATTCTTATACATGTGCAACTCCTAGAGAGTGGTTCCTCTGCAAATCGATTGCCATCTACATAAAATTTGAATGAGATTTTAATGGCGCCCAACCAGGAAAGATGAAACCCCCTAGTCCCACTTGTGAACAGGAGGAGTAACGTCAAATAGGCTATTCTATGAGGAAGACAGTAAAGCTATGCACAGCTTTTCGTTTTTTCTTTTAAAATAAGGCTAAGCACAGCAACTTCGTTCAACAACAGAACAAAATTAGTCAGCTTTTACCTTTCTGCCGGTAAAAGAACCGTTATGCACTGGTGAAAGAGAAAGACACCTGAACTAACTGCACTGTAACTTCGAGATGGCGTTTACCTACCCTTCTGCAGCTTTGCTGACATCTTAATCGGGAACTGTTGTCAATGTAAAACAGAGAAGACAAAAAATTTGTGAAGCTCAACTTGTTCAATAAGGCAATCTTGTGGATTTGATGTCCATGGGTTTTAGATCAGACATTTCTTCTTCTCAAACTTATTTATAAGTCTATTAATATTCTTCACAATCTTAAATATGAGACCGAGCTTTTGGAGTGTTGCAATCCAGTTCTTTTAAGCATACATGTTTATGTATGTGAGTCCAAGTGTTGAATCACTCTGGACCATTGTAACGACTAACGAACCGACTACCAAACTTAAATCCTTGGTTTGACAGATCTCATCCTTTATCCTAACAGTTTGGATTCTTTGTAGAACCAAGAAAACCAATTACTTAACAAACCCCTTTATAAATCCCTTAAACAATATTAGAGATAAGGGTCAAACTCTAAAAGTTTGAGATGTTACGAATAAAGTCAATCACCCAATTAATTTGGCACCTTACTCAACAAAGTTTTGATATTGCTCCCCCATGGATTGAGAATTATAATCTCAGAAAAAACCAAATATGACGACTTCATACATCTAATAAAAAAGGATTTCATTTAATTAAATGCAAGATTCGGACACCAGCTGATTCTGACAACTACTTGCAAAGTTGATCATTACAACTTTCATTTTATAGATGTGAAATCTCCGACTTTATGTATGGGAATATTCCCAAGTACTCGCAAACTTTAGATAAAAAAGAGAAGTGACTTCATAGTAAAAGCAGCAAAATGACAGAGACCATTGTCTATTCTCTTTGGATTTCTCGTCACGGATCTCAAATGAGCACTGAATCGAATCTTAAATCTGAGGCAACAGGAAGGAGAAAAACAAATACCTAAGCTAGTAACTCTCTACTCTCCGGCTGCTTGATCCGATGGCTGTGATTTGCTCATTCTTGTAATGGAAAATGAACGAGCTACTGAACCAACTTAGCTTCATTGAACTAATCCACAGTTTATCATTTAGAAGATGTGAATGTTTACATTTTTTTTTCCGGTAGAAACTCTTCAACCGTTGATTTTGCAACAAAGAGGTTAATCTAGGAACCTGTCAGTCAAACGTTGAACAACAATGCCAACTGCCCAATATTTCCCCAGATAGACGTCATAATCACTCCAAAGTTTTCCAATCCAAAACACCTTCTTCTTTTTTCTTTCAGGTCATTGGAACTGTCCACATTGGATCATTTTAAGCAGTTCCACCTCTACCGGATCTCATCATTCACTGCTTTCGTCTTGAAACAGTCACTTCGAATAAAATCAAGCAGCATTCTTCAAGTAAATTTCAATTTGTTTATCGCTTTTCCTTTGGGAATGCAGATATCAGTTTCCATCAGAAAGTGAAAAAGATGAAACCAGTTACAGAAGAATAAATCCCTTCGTTTACATCAAATTGAAGAAATGGAATTCACAAATCATTGGCATAAACCACTCTTTTCTGTCTCACAAAGACACCAAAACCCTAAGTCCCAGAACCCAAAAGTGAAGAAGAAAAACTCAGTCAAAACTTGGTCTCAAGAGGGAGAGGGGAGATGAGAGAGAGATTTTGTACAAAGAAAAGAGGGGGAGAAACAATCGGAAGGGTACCTGGGATCACGCATGCATAGGTCCGGGGCTGCTGCGAACGCCGCCGCCGTCGCCGCCGCCTAGGGATGGGGGAGGCGGGCCAGGGGCGCTAAAGGGTGGCCCAGCGCCAACGGTGACTGCAGGGATAGGCTGCGGGTAAAAGGGAGGAGGGCAGAAGAAGCCGCTGGCTGAAGAGCAACCCAGTGGCTGGTGGGCCTTGTTATTGGTACCATGGCGAACAAAATGGAAGGCCAGCACCAGTCCAGTGAACGCCAGTATGCTTACTACCACTATGAAGATCTTAGTCGCCTTCCCCACGTAACACATTCTGCTGCTAGAAACCCCCCCTGGTCTTCAGTTCCTCTTCCTTTTCTTGTTCTTATTCTTCACCTTCAGATGACCAAACTGCTCAGTTGGTAGCCCATGTGCAAGAGAGGGAGAGAGGAACAGAGAAAGGGGTTTGTGGCCTAAGCATTTAGGAGGAAGGACGTGCCCGTATCTCTCTCTCTTTAGGAGGCTTTTCCCCAGAGGCGAGTGGCTGGAACATAAAAGCAGAGGTGGCGTCACGTGAAAGCATTAGGAAGGGAAAAAAGGCCCAAATTAACTCCGAAGACAGGGTGGGTAGACATCCTAAAACGGGGAGTTTCAGGGAGTAATCCCGAACCCCCCTCTGGCTTCCTCACAATGAGAGGACTTAGCCTCTTCTTTCCAAGCAAATGTTACAGTAAAATTTATCTGCAGATTGCCTGAAGACAATACAATAGAGAAAAGTATCAAGATTAAAGAGTCAAGAATTTGCAAACTAACCGGTTCAATTTCGGGGAGAAAAAAGCGGGAACAAGTGGCCTTCTTTTTCCTCGAGAAATGTTCTCCTTTCAAGATGTACCCAGAGGAAATTTGGCTGTTCTTCCAACCGGCTCGGTTGATGGCTAGATGTGTTCGTCTTCTCAAGAAACAAAAAAGAAGAAAACAAAAGATGGTCTCCACCATTGGCAGATGAAGAGCACAAATCAAGGGACCATTTGCTGATCGTGCCGTCTGTCCGACTTGCCTGTCAGGTGCTCGTTAAAACAGACGAAGAAATTTGACAGTTGTATTGTGCCCTTTTAGATTTGAAAGACCTTTTACAGGTAGGACAGCAGACACATTAGGATGCCCATAAAAGGTGAATAGGCATGCATTCTGCGCCACCATAGGCAATGGTACGCTTTCGATTGCACAGACAAAGCAGTAAAAGAAAGCAAACGTTTGAAGCTACAGATCAGTGAAAAGTCTCTCCTCTGAAAACGTACCCGGAGAAGATCAGGCTGCTGAAGTTCACTTGGCCTTTTCTTTACACCATGCAAAATAATCAACGAACCGGTTCGGGCGACCCAGTAGATGGCTAGATTTTCAGGGGGAAAAAGGGGAGAGAACATGTCGTCCATTCGACGCATATGAATTGATCGGAACATCATTAGGGGACCATATGCTGATCTTCCAGTCTGCCTGACTTGCCTGGTGCTGAGGGTTGCCAATGCGGGATTGGCTTAGTTGCATTAAGAATGAACTACTCATTCAGGAGACCACCTACATCCCATAAATTGTATTCAGTGTGTTAAAAGAATCATGGTGTTAGAATATTTTGAGGAATCTTCAAGAGAGTTATTACATAAACAGTTGTTTTGATTCCTAGCTTTTTTGGAGTTGGAGCTGAAACTTCTAGAGAGCGGGTTGGGATATGTCGAATTAAGGGCTCAAGTCAAGAGTGAGTCGTGTTGTTATAGTGGTATCAAAACCGGTTCGAACGTAGGGTTTCACACGTGCGGATACATTTGTAACACCCTAAAAGTTTAAATTAGTATTGAAAATTGTGAGGAATGTTCAAAGGGGGCTAGAAAACGAGTTGAAATAAGGACTCGAGCTTATAAATGGATCGGGTTAGTTGTTAAGCCATCTATTGTTAAATAATGAATACTTGACTATTTTGAAACTTTTTCTCGTGGTTAAGCCAAAGCCGCAACAATAATGAATACCTGACTATTTTGAAACTTTTTCTCGTGGTTAAGCCAAAGCCGCCTACTATACGTATTATTTTAACTCTTGCTCTTCCTCAAGGGTGGCCACTACGGCAGCTAGGGACGTTTAGATGAAGAGGTCTACATGGTTAAACCTCAGTGTCAATGTTTTGTCGATCCTCAATTCCCTCACTACGTTTTCAAATTACATAAGGCGTTTTACGAACTTAAGCAACACCTAGGGCATGGTTTCATTGTCTTACCACATTTTTGCTCTCTCTTGGCTTTTTTGGCTTCATGATCGACATGTCCCTGTTTATGTGTACAAAACACGACAAAGTTTTCTTAATCTCAGACTCTCACACAGGGTCTCCTTCAGCGACTACAATCTCAATTCTCCATTAAAGATCTTGGGCAGCTTCACTGTTTTCTTGAAACTGAGGCTCAGATTTCCGTAGGGCTTCTCTTAACTCAGCAATGGTATCCGCTTGACTTGCTTCTCCAAACAAATATGCATGGAGCAAAGCCTGTGACGACCCCTCTTAGCACTTCAGGATCTCTCTCTAAGAATGGGGGACACCCCCCTTCTTGATCCCGCTCAGTACATCCAAGTCGGGGGTGCATTTCAATGCTTCACTCTTACACGTCTTGATTTACCTTTAACTGTTAACAAGCTTTGCCAGTTTATGCATTCCTCCACAGAAGACGTTCACTGGACTGCAGTCAAACGAGTTTATGTTCTTCTTCTTCGCCCGGCTCGGGACTTCACTCTTACTACCTTACCAAATGATGATTGGGCCGATGATTGTCATGACCGCAAATCGATTGGTGGTTTTGCAGTATTTTTGGGACCCTCTCTTATTTCTTGGTCAGCTAAAAAAGCAAGCTACGGTCGCTCGTTCTAGTACCGAACTAATACAGGGGGCTCTGCTGTTGAATCTCTCTCTTACTCGCTTTCTGAGATATATTTTCCTTGCTCAACACACCTCAACTTATATGTGACAATATTAGAGCTATGTACTTACAGGTAATTCTGTCTTCCACCAGCGTACAAAACACATTGAAATCGATGTGCATTTTGTAGGAGATCCTATTACCAAGAAGCACTTACAGGTGATTTATGTAAGTTGCCGACAATATGACCAAGCCACTCGCTGCTCAACGCTTTACGTTTCTTCTTGAGAGATCCACTTGCCTTATCGTAAAAAATCCAGATCTTCATCTTGCGCAAAGGGATCTGATCCTTGTACTGTTAAATAATGAATAAGCGAAACCTCTCTTCTTATGAAAAAAAAAGAAGAAAAGAGCGTGAGAGGACAGCAGGTAGTGGATGTAGACTATTATACTCGGACCTCGGAATATTGTGATTCTTTGTTTTCTTGGTTTTCTTCTTGTTCGCACACACTGTGACCATAATAAAGTTTGGTTGCAGAGGATGTAAAGTTTCCCTGTCTAAAGCTATGAACATGGTAGCTCTTTCAAGTCAGATGCTGATTGTGGATTACAATGAACCTAAATTCATAACTGAATTTCCCTGTAACCCGAGTTTTTAGAGATAAAGGCAATATTGGTACAAAATGGGTAAATCATAAGAAGATTAGATCTAATCTTGATCCACGTGTGCACAGAAGAAGTGGAAAATTAAGATTATAATCTCAGATTGAATTTTGATTCCAAAACACATTAGGTATGCCCATGCAGACACTCCGACTCAACCTAGCGCTGTGTTGATTTTATATAGTATTTTGTCAGGAAACCTCCTCTATAAGGAGCCGTCACTTTTTCTGAGCGTCAGGAAAATCTGCGAGGTTCATCTTACCCAGCTCCAACATTCACGTAAAGGGTGTCCTCTTGTGGGTTTCTGAACTTGTGGCATCCTGTACTCAATGTGGTCATGTTCACAAGTCACCCTGCCAGATGAAGACCTTTTAGGCGTTGAGGCCTGAGTTATCATACAGTATATAGACGTCTACGGTGAAAAGAATTCCATTTGATTGGCAACCCATTCCATTATGGGAGCATTGCATTTGTTCAGTTGCATGATTAGAAGATTCGAGCATGACAAAGGTTTCACCAGTAATCACCACAAGAACAAGAGCCATTAATGAAATGGTGAAACCTACGGGCATCTCTTACAATGATCTCCCGACCAACAAGCTTTGATATTAGCTTCGTTGCAGAATGGCAGTCATTACATACGCGAAGGTTCTTTGCAATTCTGATGGGAGTACCTGGCCTTGTGTTGATGAGGACGAACGCAATTGCTAATCTTTCACTATGACATTCGAGCATTTTCTCCTTCACATCATCCTCAACATCATAGAAGACAGAGCTTGTATCAGGCTTGTAACCAGCTTCCTTCATATGAATTCTCAAATCAGCCAGTTTAGCATAAATCTCCTCAGACTGAGGATGGGACCTGTCACCTACCAGAAACCAGTGGACTGTTCGGTTTAGTTCAACAAAACTATAACCAGGCGGCTTCTTCAACTTTCTCTGCCTCAGAATTGCACGGACGACTTCTGCATCTTTCCATCTACGGGCTGATGCATAAATATTTGACAGAGCAACATAGACCCCAGTTCCTTTAGGCTTCAAATGAAAAATCTTATCTGCTATAGCTTCTGCAAGATGCATATTGTTATGTGTTCTAGAAGCAGAAAGGAGAGATGCCCACACATCAATGCTGGGCTCCATTTTCATCCTCTCAATGAAATCATATGCCTCCTCTAGTCGACCAGCTCGACCAAGGAGGTCAACGAAGCAAATGTAGTGCTCCATTTGAGGAACTACAGAATACTCACTGGACATTTTTTCAAAAATTTCTCTACCCTCATCTACCAAACCTGCATGGCTGCATGCAGCTAAAACTGAAACGCAGGTAACTCCATCTGGTTTGATTCCACTATGCTTCATCTGTCCAAAAAGTGATAGTGAATCCTTCCCTCTCCCATGAAGTCCATAGCCTGCAATAATAGCACTCCAAGAAAACAAATTCCTCGTCGGTATCTCATCAAAAACTTGCCGTGCAAACTCGACGCTGCCACATTTGGCATACATATCTACGATAGAAGACCCTAAAGTTATGTCAAACCCAAATCCAATTTCAATAATGTAAGCATGGATGCACCGTGCGCACTGAAGGGCAGTAAGCTGGTTACAAGCGGAAATCAAGCTGGTCAAAGTAGCTTGATCAACTTCATCCATTTCAGCCCGCATTCTTCGGAAAAGAGTGAAGCTCCTAACTGGCTCTCCGTTCCTAACACAACCAGCAATTATGGAGTTCCATGACACGACATCTTTATCGACGATCCCTTCAAAGAGCTTCACTGCACCCACTAAGAAACCGCATTTGCAGTACATATCTATCAGTGAATTCCGGACAAAGGCATCATACTCCAAAGACTCCCCGACAATTCGCCCATGAACCTGTCTTGCGAGCTCCAAATCAGACAAATTAGCACATGCAGCCACCAAACTCAGAAAGGTAACGCTATCCTGACCCACCCTAGCTTGCTCCATCACGCGAAAAACAGAAATCGCTTCATCAAAATAGCCATTCTGAGCATACCCGGATATCACAGTGTTCCAGCTAGTCAAATCCCGTACAGACATTTTATCAAACAATTGGCGGGAAACCCAAACCTCGCCAAATTTCAAATACATCGCCAAAAGAGAATTCGCAACGTAAAGATCATGCGCAAACCCGCGAACCACAATCTGGCAATGAACCTCCCTCCCCAACCTCACCATCAGCAGATCACCACAAGCCTTCAGAACAAATGGGTACGTGAAATTGTCGGCCTTCTGCCCAAAACAGATCATTTCACCAAACAAAACTAACGCATCTTCAGGCAATCCACTGTTGGCATAGCCCCTAATCATGACATTCCAAAGAAAAGAACTCTTGAGCACGATCCTATCAAAGATCAACCCGGCATCAACCATCTCGCCAAAACTCGCATACATAGCAGCGAGTTTGGTGCACAAGTAAGTGTTATTGAAGAGAAGACCAGATGTGATAGTGTAAGCATGAAGCCGTTTGCCTCGCCCAACAGATTTCGTGCTCATGAAAGACTGAAGAAGAGCCCCACACTGAACAGAAGTAAGCTGGTGTTCCTCAAATCCCGTCGAGAGCCAACGATTGATAGTATTGGATTTGGTGGATAGCTTGAAAGACTTGAAACGAAGAAATCCATTGCTCATCAAAAGAGCCGCCCGATTACGACGGAGGTGAATTGGCTTCCTGACGTTTTCGCGCGCTTAGCTCATAACTAGAAAGTGGGGGAGACGAATGCGAGAAGAGAGAGTAACGAACTTGTCATGGAGCAACGTTTTAGTCCTGTATCGAAGAAAAGAGGAGTTAAGAGGGTTCTCGGGGGCTATAAAAGAGCGTCGGAGGAAACGATGGAAGTATCTTTGCGCTTGGGGCAATGACGCAGCTAGTGAGGTTAAACCGAGGCGCGTCAATTGCTGGTTGAAAACTATTTCCAAACCCCCTCCAAGGCCTAGGTTCAGCCTAGGCCTCGGAGAATTTCTGGAAGGGTCCCCTTCTTAAGGGCAAACCCTACAATTCTTTAAGAAGCCAAATATTTATGTTTTTTGTTTGGGTCGTGTAAGACCGGGGATTTCATTTTAGTTACTTCCAACTCACTATTTTTTTAACAAGTTTGAGTCCAACATTGGAGTGGTTTCAGTTTAGTTACCTATAAAAGGTATGTCCGGGGATTTCAGTTTAGCTACCTAGGTTGACGAGGAGTGGTTTATTTTATTTCATGTTTTTTGCAATAGAGATTTTTCATGTCAAATTATTCCATGCCGTGCCGACCTATAAAGAGTTTGGACAAAAATTTCACAAATTTCCACAATGCAATAGAGATTTAGATTTGGTTTCAATTTCAAAGAGCAAGGATGCCCAAAGAGATCATCCCTCATACTTCACAAATAATGCTACAGTGGCACCATTAGATACCTGTATACATATTACAACTGCATAAAGATTATGCAGCCAACAAAGAAAAAAACAAAACTACAGCAGAGAAATTGAGGAGCTCAAGTGCATTTGCACAATCAAGAGACCTGACACCAAGAAAGTACAAAGGTTAAAACAAGGCACCTGAAAATAAACATAGTACAAAGAACTTCAGGAGAACATTACCTTTCAACAATCATCAACTGCAACTCAAGCGAGCATCAGAAGGACGGAGATGTGTTTGACGGCGAGGAACTCCAATCTCACAGGCATTAACTTTCGCCGCAAATCGTAAAGAACAGAGTGATTCATTTACCGACGAAGGAACAGGCGAAATGTTGACGAACATCAACGTTTTGGACTCACCGCCAAGACAAGGCTATCAAAGCAGGTAGATATAACATCAGAATAAAGAGGGAAACGCTGACATATAAATGGAAGATTGGAACTATCAGAAAATGTCGACACATATAAGACAGAATCTCTACCTGCAAAAGGTAGGTCAACTTCGAATTCCTGAAGGGTACATGGTTATCCTTATTGGAAATGGCCAAGATGACATCACCCAAGCACGACAGACTTTTGTTAATCGCCTGCCCGACAACAGATGCTTAGCTTTTTCAATAAACATCAAATAAGAATGTAAAATAACCGTGTGTTTGTCCTGTTGTAATGATACAGAACTATAATATGAGAAGGAAATGCAGCAAACCTGAGTTTCTTTCAAACGCTCGCCTGTAGATCCACTCTTTGATAAGCGCTCACTTCCAGCCAGATCAATAAGGTTAAGCACTCCATTTACTTGTCGCTCAGTGCTCTGAGGATATGACAAACGGTCGGATTTCAAGCACATCACAACAAAAGTTTAAACATATGACAAACAAAGAAAATGACCAGTACCGCATTAAATCCCGAAATTCGCAATGTAAAAACGCAATGACTTCGTGATGACTGCTCATTCATTTGAGTTCGACTAACAGACCTGAGATAGCAGAAACAATCAATCAAACACCAAACTGCGAACCAGATAGCACAACAATAAGGAGGGAGGGGCGGGGGAGTGGGGGGGGTGGTCTTCCGTTCGATGGGGAAAATGACAGAATTTAACAGTGAAACTTGCCGTTTAAAGAAAAGCTTTGCGTCATCAGTTACAAGTCACAGAACAATCATGATTCTCGTGTCATAATTTCAAGTCAGAAGCGCAGGCTAAAATATAAGAGGAACCACTGAAGGAAAAACTAAATTGTTTATGCAAATTTTTGACAGCCAAAAAGTATTTTAGCACAAGAAAAATAATGCATATATATCACTATACACTCAGCTACCTGCTTTGTGCAGCTCGATGAAAAAGAGACGAGACTTCCATCAAACTTCCAACTTCTACAATAGTAAGATCAGACACAGTTGTGTTCCCGTTTGCGTCGTGCTTGATGGTGTACTGTTTCCCAACGCAGGGATTTTCTTGTCGAGATGTTTCATAAGAGCTTGCTCGGCTAGGTGATAACAGATCTCTTATTGTTTCATTATATATTTCTAGCATAGAAGCCTGAAATTGTGGAAAAGAAAAGGTCGCTAGTAATAAAATTATAAAATATCCATAACCTAACAATTTAGTCAAGGATATCACATACGACAAAGTCTCTGGTCACATGGACGTACCTCCATCTTAAATGTCCAACCCTGCGAAGATAAAGATTGGCTGGTCTGAAATATTTGCTCTAAAGAACGAGGAATCAACCCTTTCTGCTCTGGAGCTTCAGTTCCGCCCATCATTGTGTATGTTTTACCAGAGCCAGTTTGTCCATAAGCAAAAATACAAACCTACCAAAAGGATAAACTTAAGACTGAATTAGGCTGAGAGACCAATCACGGAAAGAAAAAGCGCTTAAAAACCAATAAATGCATTAGGAAACAGAGGCATATCAACATGAAAACAAAAATAGACACCAACAATGAGAAAATTATCATGATGGCATACTGGTTGCTAATGCAAAGAAACTTATTGAATTGATGACTTCAGCTCTACCATATCAAATCAGCCTCCTACTAGATTAACCCAATAATTGTCCACAACCTTACAACCAAACCAAGGCATGGTATGACTCTACCTAGGCATAATACCTTTGGTCATGACACCAAGAAGTTACGAAGTCAGGTTGGCTGAATCCAGAGCCGATTCATGTGAGGTTCAGCAACATCATCAATTTTTACATTACGTAGACAACAGAAGCAATAACGAAAGCAGGCACTGAAGAAAAGATAAACCAAATTGCAGAGGAAATAAAGGTAAATTGAAACGAGAACTTGTATTTGTAATGGGAGGCACTACCATGTCGAAGGACTTATACTAGTCAAGATGCAAATCACAGGCAATATGCAACCAGTATCATTTAGAACTCCAAAATCAACTAATACATCGTCGAGTTTATGGAATAAATATTATAAATGAAAATTAACCCGAATCCACATGCAGAGTGCATGCATGTGGGAGCAAACCTTCTGTGCACATTATCCTAAGCACTGCTTTATCACCATAAAAAGTATCAAATGTACAGCAGATATACCGTACATAAACATTTACATATTTTATACAAATATAAATTCGTCATGATCCACATTAGTCAGAAAGTTGACCTGACCAACTTGAACGTCAACGCCCGCAAGCACACATTATGAGTCATTTGGCATTTAAATCATGGAAGCACCCATACTGACAACAGAGAGATGCAACAAACACCCAAGGGAACAAAAGTCTCTAGAAAATCTCCACAGAGGTTGGTTCTTCAAAAAAGACAAGGAGGCACTTAGGAGATGCCAAAAAGTGTCAATGAAAGAAAAAACAAAAGTGAAAGAGAGAGAGAGAGAGAGAGAAGAAAAAAAATAAAACAAAGGAAAGGGAAAAATAAAAGATAATAAAAAAGCCTAAACAGAAGACAAAAGAATTAGGAAATTTTTTTGCGGTTCTATGCCTAGGTGCACTTGAGTATGAAGATTAGAGCTATCATCCAGTTTTTTGTCAGTTCTTTAACATGGGAGAAAAATTAAGATCGTCCAGTATGCATTTCTAGAAGCATCATCAACAAGTCAAGAATTTCTTTAACATGGGAGCAAATTAAGATCGTCCAGTTCCTTTAACAAGGGAGAAAAATTAAGTCAGTCATCTCTCCTTTTGCAAGATGGTGACATGCTAATTCAACAAGCATCATTTCTGCTACCGTACCAAACACTCCATGGAAGTCATAAAAAGAAGCATAGTCACCTTATAACCATCCAGAGCACTTTGAACTAATTGGGAAATTTCAGTGAACACTTCTTCTTGAGATGCATCATGGTTAAATACTTTATCAAAACTAAATGAATGTTTTTGTCCTGCAAAAACAAATCCAGTTTCAAGTAAATAGTTGAACTTATACAATCAAATGCAGCGTTGCATGTAACATTCTATAGCCAACATCAAAGTTTCATTCATAGTGCAGAAAAAATCTCTCGACTAGAAATAAGAACTCAAATCCCTTTTTTTACATTATCACAAAAGTAAAGTCCAATGGATATTCTTTACCAGGATTCTGAGCCAACTCGATCCCACGACCGAGCAGCTCAGCGGATGAAGGATAGGAAATAGCAGTTGCTTCACCACTACCATATTCGTCATCTGGCAAAACAGGGCGGACCCTGCAAAAAACTCTAATATTCCCCTTCAACTCCTGCAATGAAAGCAAAAAATTATCAAGTAAACTAACATAAAAGAAAACTACGCAGGTAACATTAAAAAAAAGGTACCTGTATAGCATTATGCAACTTCTTGCGGACCAACTCTCCCTCAAAAATTAGTAGTTCTTTCTCTGCAAGGACATTTTCAAGTTCTCGCATTGCCTTTTTCCTATCTTCGCATTCTTGTTTCAAATCCGAGACTGACGCTTCAGACATCTGATACATCACAATGGGCAAGAAAGTAAATTTATCTAAACCTCAGTGAAAACTATAACTTAAATTAACCAATAAAAACTTAACTCGCACTATTCAGTAATTTACTAGTTCATCCGAAAAGTGATCCATGTGACAAAGTAATACAAAGAACTAGCACGATAAATTTATCAAAACACAAAAATAAAACTAAGTTGAATGTCAATTGTCAGGCCTCATAAGACATAAAAATATAAAACAGATAAAACATATCACGACTGAATTCAAGTAACAAACTGTACAAATAAACCCCAAACTCAAAAGATGATAGTTGGTCAACCTGTTTTTCTTCACGAGCAATTTTAAGCTGTTGCTCAAGCATTCTTATTCGCTCCTTCTGAGATTCATAACTCTCCTGCAGAAACAGAATGTGGAAAGATGATTGAGTTAACCATCATATAGACATTCTCAAAACAAAGATTCACCGATACCTCCAAGCAATTAGCCCTTGTTGTCAAATGTTCCAACTCAGCAGTGGATTTTCCTGTCCATTCTTTGTATCTTTCAACCTCAGCAGTCAAGGTCTTCACATTTGCCCTTTCCATATCTCTATCCTCCCTCATTTGTTGCAATTCAGCACTCATGCGTGCCACTTCCTCTTTTGCCAAGTTTCTAGCATCTATAGCCTCTTTCAAGGAATCCTGATGAACAAGCAAATTCCTAGATCCTTATGCATCCACACACAATAAAATGACATGCATGAAAACATTAATACAAGCACCTTGTACATACTAACTGACGTACATATAAAATAGCAACTCAACAGAAATTTGAAATATAAAATTGATACAAGATAAACATTTCTCAACATAATATTAAGCTAGAAATGAGTTGGCCAAAAAAAATCTTCAGGGAAACATACAAGATGGCACAAGCTTCCAGCCACAGCAGCATCTTAACTTAGATGTTCTATCCATGATTGTTGAAATATTTCAAGGTTCAAGCACATCCGTTCGATAAGCTATTTTGAAATGATTCAAGATTCAAAAGCTTACTCATCACCAGGAAAAAAAAGCAAAGTTTAGAAGAAGTCTAAGGGAAATATAAATCACAAAGCTGTGCGATATATCTATAGTTAGCTATCTAGAAGACCACTAGTGGAATATTATTAACAATTAAAATAGAAGATAGTGGTGAGAGAGTGGAAAGAGATCAAAAGAACATACTTTAGAAGCTGCTAATTGATTTTGCACCGAAGCCAAATGAGCTCTTATGCCACTCAAAGTTTCCATGATTGTAGCTTTCTCATTTTGCAACCTAGTGATTGTAGCAGAAGCATTAACTGCATCATTGGAGAGGTTCCTATTGTATTGCTGCAAACTGGAATTATATTCTTGTAATCTTTGGTGATCGCAACGAAGTTTATTTATCTGAACAAGGAAGCAAGAAACATGTTAGCAATTCATTGACAAGGACGTTGAACTTAACCTAGGTGCAAAGGAACACACTTGTTCGTTGGCATTTTTTACTTCTTCACGTGCTTTCTCAAGCTCTTCTGATACAGATGCTAGCGACTTTTCCACAAGAATTCTAGCCTGCACTTCCTTTTGGTAGGATTCAACTGAAGCCTGTAAACAAGAAAGATAGCAAGGATCTAACCCAAGAAAGCACCAGTAAAAATTCTCAAGTAGATAATAATAAGTATAAAAAATATTAAATTACCAGTTTTGCAGCTTCTTCCTTTAAGAATTTGTCATTCAGTTCTGTGTAGTTTTTTCTTAGCTCATCAATCGTACAAGTCAATTCTTCCAGCTTCTGGTTCAGCTCATTCACTATTCATAAAAGAAGGTGTTTAAAATGAATATTTGCAAATTTAGTGAAAGCTCATATGCATTATAAAATTCCTAAATGATATGTTCAATAATTGGTGGCTTTAGACATCAACTTGATATGATCCGACAGCACAAGAAATAACTCTAGAAATGAGAAAGCACTAACCAAATTAACACTTATATCTTACTTACATGTTTTGACATGTTTTTCTCGTTCAGCATCGTGGAGTTCCTCTTGTTCCAAGTACCATTTGACACAAGCTCGAAGTTTTCTTACATATTCTGTCATCATCTCGCACTTGCCCTGAAACCAAAATTGTTTCTCTTACCATCTCTCTGAGACTCCATTTCATAATTTCACTGGAAACAGCAGAAAGAAACAAACCTTGAAATCAAACTTTGTTTTTCCTTTTATTTTCTCATTCAGAAGTGCATTCGCATCCTCTTTTCGGAACTCAACTAACCCACCATCTTCAGTACTTAAGCCTTCGGTGTTTGAAGAGGCATTGCTCATAGATTCCCCCACTACTTGACCAGCATTTGCATCAGAAAGTGCCCGTCTGCTCCTCAGGGATGGAGCCGCCAATCTCCCCATTCCGGCAGTATCGCGCCCTAATCTCCGACGCTTGTCTAAAGGCACTTCCTCCGAAAGCCCCTTTCCCTGAGAAATGTATAAACAGAAAATAGAAAATTACAAATTTTGTAGTCAAAAGAACATGCACCATTCAGTGTTAACAATACGTTGTCGTAGTGAGACCAAGGACCAACCCCACAGATACTACGTCTGTTCTGAGCCACAAAAGGCCAACAATGAGCCAAAGTTAGTGACTAGAATACGCAGACGTATACACTAAAAACACCAAATTTTCAGTATATGAAAGAAACTTCTCCTTGCTTCGGTATTGGCATTTGGGGCACAAAAGTTGCAAACTTCTTAGAAGTGAAACTGCTTCCGTCTCCACACATATAAATGTATAATTCAAACCACCTTGAAGGCAAAACCTCACAAAATTGGCACTAGCAATGGAATCCCAGTTCAGAATTTTCAGAAAGCAGAATAGAGCCCAAAAAAGATTAACAGCCCATGTCCACCAAGAAAGTTCTGTGCAGGCAAGCGTATGTGAAACCCAATTTTAACACAAGAAACCCACGAGACTAAACTCTGACAATTCTCAAGCAAGCAATAATGCATCCCTCACCACTGCCCGAAAACCAACCAGATCCGACAAGCAGGAACTGCATTAACTGACCAAAGAGATCCCAGCGCTGGCGCAAAGATGCTAGAAAACAGCGAAAAATCCACGGGAAAATAAACTTACGCCGAAAGGGCTCCTGGGGGGCTTGCCAGATGCTCTGTTCTCCTTCCGAAACGACATGTAATTACTCCGAGAACAAAACTTTACGCCCCTTCTTCAGCTCAAAGCGCACAAGCAACGGATGAAAAGAAAGATACTCGGAAAACCAGAAAACAGATCAAGAAGGGAAAAGGAAGAAGTTCTTCCGTTCTCTTGGCGTGGATCAGAAGCCAAAACGCGATGCTTTTCCGTCGGCCGGCGTGTTTGACGCCTCTTTTGCTCCTACCCTCTTCTTTACTTCCCTCCCTCTTTATCTTTTCCTCATTTCTCTGTGAGAACAGCAAAGGAAGAGAAGCACGGATCGAGCAAAGGTAGGGTTAGCAGAGGGTAACGGAAAAATGGGAGAGAGAGAGAGAGAAAGAAAGACAGAGATTTGAAATTTTTTGAATCGATTCGATCTGGGCGGGCCAAAAAGGCTTTCCTTACCTGCAATTCGTGTTGACAACAATGCCCCTGGACAACGCTGAGTTTCCAAATCCATAGCATGCTCTGAGCTTGTTCTCCTTTTCTATTCGATGTAAAAGCGGATCGGATTGAATTGGATTTTAAACTGAACCCAAGGAATTATAAGATATAAATCTTCGTATAATACAAGGAATGTATGTCTGGCTGGGTTTGAAACCTTATCATCTTGGGCTCCCAGTTTTTCTCTTTGGATGCATTGCTTATCTCAGGATTTGGATCTGGGTCGAATCAAGCCGTCTAAAACTACATTTGAATCTAAACCCATCTGCCGTCTTCCCAATTTTTCAAACCAGTTTCGGTTTAGGCGTGTTTGTTGATTAAGTCACTCAATTCCTTTATCAAGATGATCCATTACTTTGCCATATGTTATGATTCGTAACCTTGCAATAAAATCAAATGCTTATGTATAACTTCGAGTATATATATAATACATAGAAACGAGATGATTTATACTGGCAAAATTTTAATGCACTATAGAATTTTAATAAAGTTCGAGCTTCCAAAGAAACCAAATTAAATGATACGATTTGACAAGCTAACTAATATTTTGTGCTAAACAAAGCTGGACAAAATCACATCTATGTGACTTGATATGATAAAAATCAGGAAAAGTATCGAAACTGGGGATGTTGGTGTAGCCCATGGCAAACTACTATAGCTCAAAAGGACACAGTTTTGTTGCTTGAACAATTTTCAGCTCATACTTTTATAGGAAAAAGCAAGTGTTCCACGTGATGCTAGTTGTTGGTACTTAGCTTGTTCAAGTGAACACCCAACTACTGCTCTTTTTTGCTGGCCGGGATCAATTTTTTCCTGTCAGCCTTTTCCTTTTTGTGCCAATAACAACAACCACCGCAATGTGATTGATCCATCAACTTGTTATTGTGGAAGTTGACATCTCATTAGAGCATTAGCTACGGATAGTATGAGCCACTGAATCCGAAAATGACGGTTTCGGTGCCAATTCCATAAGCATGAGAACTTCCAATTGAACAAGAAATGAATATCACTTAACTCTGTTTATGCATGAAAGTTTTGAGGTGATTTGATCACAATGCTCCAAATTCGAAATGGTAATCAGTTTTTTGCCAAGCTATGAACTTTGATCCAAGTAACTTTGGTTATCACATGCTGAGGAATCACAACCTTTTTCCTCGTATGGTTAAAATATTACATGGTGTGAAGAGCATTTACTTTGGAAAAGTGGGTTGAACAATCACAAGCTGCATTTTTTTTTTTTTTTTTATAAATTTGTTCATACTCACCAACCCATTTATAACTTTAAATTTAGTTCATTCACTTTGATTCCTAAGCTGTAGCATTTTTTAGCTCAACGGGTCGCAGTACCGGATTTCAATTGAAAATTCAAATTATGGGCCCACCTATTGAACTAACGGTCATAATCGAGGGATTAAATTAGCAGAAAATGCTTTACTTGTATAGATGAAATTGCAATCGGCCTTTATCAGACAAACTGTGACTCTGTGAGTCATGCCTTGAGGTACAGACAATCGGTTCCGGGTCAGATGAACGTGTGGGATTTGGATTTGATTGAATTGTGAACATCCAAAAGCTTCGGTAGCGTTTTGATAGCTTCAGACTTTTGATCCGAGTCCGCATGGATCAAATATCTTAGTGTTTTGAGATCACTAGGATCTCGTATCACTGCGGATTTGAAATCTACGGTGAAACAAACACACCTTTTCTATCTGACGAACAAGATCTATACTCGTTTGGATGACAAAAAAACTGTGTAAAAGAGCTTTCGAACCCCGTTTTAGCATTTCAATTGAAAATGTTGTCAAAGTAAAAATATCGTGGTATTTCCATGAGTTCCTTCAAAAGAATATTAAATCGTTTTCATTTTTTTTTTTACAAAACAAATTACATATTTTTATTGGTTTCATATAATTTTTACCGTTTTGAGTTTCCAATAACTTTTTAGGGTTTCTTTAGGAAACAAACTCTCCATTATCATGAGAAAACTAGATCTTCATGCCTTGGCGTGGACAAAAACCTGCACGTTGCTTCTACCATTTAAATTATCATACGATGAAAAGATATTTTCTGTTTTATAACATAAAAATATCACATCATTAACTTCGGTTTTTTATGTTAGCTTCTTGTACGATTCCCAGTCCCTTTTGCATTTTAATGTTTTGTACTTTTTAATAAAGAAATTCTGTGTGGAATAAAAGGTTGGGATCACGAATCCCTATCGCCAGTTTTTCCCAAATAGCTCACTACTTAATTGGACCTCGTGTAAATCGACAACCAAATGAATGACCCTGGTCGCCTTTTACCTTCTCGAAAGAATCTTGCAGATGATTAAAAGAAAATATAAGCGCAAAAGCCAACATCCCAAGAAAGAGTAATTAAGATATGCAAGATTATTTGGGGAAGGGAGAAGCAAACTGGAAGCAGGAAAGCAAAATTTAAAGGAAGCAGGGTTCCTGGTTACTGTATGCATCAAGCACTCTATTATAGAGTTGATCATCATAAATGTTCCAAGTATAATTTCGGTTCTGTTAATGTCGAGGACTGTCTGTCGAGTTTGAAAGGAAACATTGCTATAAGCAGATCAAGGAGGAGGTGCACAGAGGGTTTTCCAAGCACCCAATTTCAAAAAGAAGCTTTTCTTTTGCAGATCTCCACTCAAAGACTTCCACCAGGCAACTTCATTCCTTTGCTTGCAATCTCTGCAGGTTTCAGATTAAACAGAATGAGAATTAAGTAAAAACAAAACCACATGCATCCCCACGAGCAAGTAGACAAGTGTGCGCAAAGAGGAAGCCAACAAATGTATCAGAATTAACCTTTAGATCATGCCAACATTTTTTGTCGATGAAAATGCTGAGAAATCAACTCCTTGAAAATGCAAAGTTGCAAGTAGAAATGTCTATAGCGATTTATTCACTTTAAAACTTGCATCAAGCTAGGCGTTTCTTGAAATCCATGTATGCATCTGGGAGAGATAAACTGTTAAAGCTGTTTCTCTTTGTGCTAAAAATTGCAATAAAGGATTAAATGCCCTTTTCTTTTTTAACATCAGTTATATCAAAGCATCTAGTAGTGGTATCGACAACGTTTATGTGTGTTGTCTGTTTTGACTCTATATGCATGCATGCTTGCTTGATTTTGTGGAGGTTTCAGTCTCATGCAAAGGAAAAAGCAGATTTCAACCTTCCAGGACAGTATCCCTTGAATTATATGTAGTTTAACGACTAATAAATAGAGGGTTCCAACACTAGTCCATTACAGTTGAATAACACATTCTGGCAAATAAGAGATCGGTGAGTACCTTAATTGTGCTCTGAAACTTTTTTTGCAGGAGTATGCTTTCAAACAGCTCAATGCTCACATCAGCAAGCCGGTCTTTCAGCACCTCTATCTCCTTTTTTTGTTCTTCATTTGTTTGTTTCATAGCCAAAGACTCATCTTCAGCAACCTTTACATGAACAATAAAAATTAAACTGAAATCTTGGGGCTGTCAAGATCAAAATGGTAAGCAATTATGACATTTTCAAGTTTTAAGCACCACCAAACATCAACATCAAGTTGGTTTGTATCAGAAACTGCATGATTCCATATGGTTACGGTTAGCATAATGAACAACAAGTGGTTTATGGTTCTTCAACATGCCATTGAATAGAAAATTCATGTCTGACAAGATAGAGAGCTAGATCTAAAATCTTAAAACTTGATATAGGTCTAGAATTTTTGAAGTCCATCTTCAAAACAAAATCAGTAGAAAACATCAAGGCTAAATGCCACAGAAAAAATGATAAGGAATGCAGAACGTGTAATCCATGAGTCGATTCTAAAGGTGGATTAATGGTAGAAACCAGAAGATGAAATTGATTGTAAAAGTAAGGTAAGTATTGTATGTGAATCATGCAAGTTACCTGCAAGTCCAATTGAATGGAATGAAGCTGATGCTGAAGTTCCTCAAGTTGCTCAGCCTGTGATATGACATTTTTCTGCAATAACAAATGAAATCACACGAATGAGATTCACAATATATGATAATTTGCAGAAGAATTATCTTATATCAAGGCATCAGAAGATCTACATCTGCTTTGAAATCTTCAATAGCTAAGGACAAATTTTCCATAGACTTTTTGCACTTATGCAGTTCATCAGTAAACTTCTGAACTAGAACTGGTTGTTGATGTGTGTCCACGTAAATTTCTTGCATTTGATGGATATCCTCAATATCCTCTCGCAATGACTTGATCTCTTGATCCTTGACCCGCAATGAAGCCTGAATGAATAAAGCAGAATTCAGATGGCAATATCAAACATAGTCTAGGCAAGGATAAAACAAAAATGCAGAAAAGCAACAGATTGTTCAGTTTCACTGAAGAAGCTAACCAAAAGGAAAAATTGATCATATCATGAACAAGTCCAATAGGAATGCAGGTTTAGAATTTGTGAAAATTGATTTACATAGGAATAGCTATTTATAATTTTATTGTTATACGACAGTGATTTTGTGGAAGGGATTTCTTGAATTTCTCCTTCTTTCCTGTCGTCTAAGAATATTTTTAAGATTAAACAATATTGTGAATAAATTACTGATTACACAGTTATAGCACAAAGAAAATTAATGCACATGCCTCTTTCTTAAAAAAATACCCAAAATTTCATGCACAATTTTGTACCCTTGCTGAATAATCTGTAATAATTGGTATAACTGTTATAGGTCTTTTCATGTTTTTAGCAGGTTCCGATAATTGATTACTGCTCGTCCTTGTGATGTGCAGCTTCAAAAATCCTGTTCACCAATAATTGATTAGTACCTAGCACACTTTTCTCCAATAACTTCGCTGTACTCATTAGTCATTCAACATGATTCATTTCACCTTATCTGGATTTGAATCTTCTTTAGTGACTTGATGGAACAGACATGTTCTAATAAATTGATGCCAATCAGTTACTTGATGGTAGCCACACAAGTGAACCATAAATTTATATGCCATAGGAACAAGAAGTCAAAAACTACAACAAGTTTCCTCATGCCATGTAACATTAGTAATATAAGACAGAAACCAAATCATGGGTGAGCAGCCTACTTACATAAGAAGCATCCAATTGCTGCTGCAGCGTAGCAGCATGCCTGCGAGCAAAGCCTGCATCATGCCACCAATAATTCTTTTCCTGTTCCAGAAAACTAACATTGCCGTGGAGTCTATCAATAGACTCCTTCATAAAATTGTTTTCATGTTCAAGGTCCCAGATTCGTTCATGAAGAGTTACAACCTGCAGCCCAAACAGGAAGTCATGGTTATAAACTTGATCATGCTAATTAATTTAAACTTGGCTGAAGAGAGCCAATAGATTCTGATTTAACCTGCTCAGAAGCTCGCTCATATTTGTTAACCAAAGTTGAAATTTCTTTTTCCATGGTCAGTCTTCGCCGCGTCTCATCTTCGTATGACTGCACTGCTGCCTGTAGATAGAAACGCAAACCAAGAAGTCAACAACGATATTCTCAAAATTTTTTGAATTGCAGCCCATTTACGGCTTAAGAACGAGTTATAATAACAGTTCAATGATTACCAGTCTACGGGCTTCTTCTTGAGCATACATTTCCTGTAAAGCTGCATACTTTCTATGGAGCTTTTCATAATCACGATTTTCCTGTTCTTGTCTCTCCTTAATTCTTGCCAATTCCTTGTCCTTTTCCTCGAGTACTGCAACTAAACAGAATGAAGTTGGTGATGAAGATATCGCATCAATAGATTTGACAACAAAAATGTTTTGTACTATGAACAAGAGCAAATGTAATGAAACCTCCCTGCGATGGGTCTAATACCAGAACTGGACAAGCGAAAGTACATTCAAAAGGAAACATGCGACAGTTCCTGTGACAGTACACACAGACACACATTCTTTGTCGTGAACATGTAGCAATATCTTTCCCACAGGGAAATGTAGGCAGTACTACTTTACTGCTTGTGAACTTATGAGGAAAGGAATCAATGGTAATATAATATGATCAGCCATGAAGGTATACCACACTGTTCTTCTGTAAAAAACCATCAAGAACAATCATAATCACATACTAGCATCGACAGGGGACAAAGCTTACTTGTTTCAGCAAGTACGATTCTCATGTCTTCCAACTCTGCCTGCATTTGCTGTCCGAGGCATCCCATCCTAGCTTGTTGCACCAACTCGACGAGAGCATTAATGGCAGACTCGCGTTCCATCTCCTTGTGCATGCAGAGTTCGTAGGACACCAACGAGGAGATAACGAATGCTGGTGGAGAAGCAGAAAGGCCTGAATCTCTTGGGCACCCTTCCGTTGCAGAGAGAAAGGAAATAGTGATCTCTGCAGAGAATAAGCGGGGGAAAAGAAATAGGAAGGCAGTTTCGGGGAGCTGAGTACGGGCGTTAGAAAGATTTGCTTCGTCCACCCGATTTGGAAAGCGCAACAACGGGCCTGAGCTTGGCTTCCTTCTCCGCGGGGAATATTTTTTGCGGTTTCCTTTCTTCTGCTTATATAAGCAAGAGAGTTGCATGGTTTCCTTCCGCTATTAGGAATCAACTGGCAGATGCGACCCTCCCCAAATGACGGGCATTAACTGATGAATCCTATAAGATATGACTTATCCGGCATCCGGATTAATCATGCTGGTTTATGAACTCCTTTTGAATAATATCTTAATGCAAAATATTATTTAATATTTTTTTTACATGTTATAAGATATGACTTAGGATTAACCAAAAACATTAATTTTGGGCTAACCCATGTTAGACTCGCATACAAATCTGGATAAGTTCCAGCAGAAGCCCGCCATTGCCCCAATCCCGTGAACCTTGCGCATTATTTCTGGGGATAGATCTTAATCTAAACTCTTGAAGTTGCTGCAAAGAATATCTCATAAATTAGAAAAGATGATAACCTTCAGCTCATATACAATTAATTAAGAATTATCGTTCTCTTTTTCTGTTTAAAACAGTCTGATCTTGTTTGGAGATATATATATATATATATATATTAAAAATTTTATCAATATCTTTAAATAAGTAAACAATAAGCAGTATAATTTAGTAGACAGTTCTGCCCTTATAACATTTACTATGAGGTTAGAACTAAGCTTAGGATTACACGCGGAGTGGATTTTACCCCATATCTGATCAGAGCCGGTGAGTACAATTGATGGTCGTAATGGACCAGAAAATAGATTTATTGTTTCATAAAATTTTGTTCAGATATGAATTTATATAACTAACTTCACATAGATTATGTGTTGGATTTGGAGCGAAAAAAAAAAAATTCTGTCAAATTAGCTGGCTCAAAGAGTTGGTTTAAGACATTCGGTTCTGAATATAAAGGGTTCGCTTCCAAAGCGGTCGTAACTTTGGGATAGGAGGAAGGAGGGAGGGGCCTCAGTTTCTTCAATGTACCTACACATCGGGGCCGAGCCAAGGTAGGGCCGTAGGGGCCCAGGCCCCACCTCAAAAAAAAATTACATGTAATTTTAAAAAAATTCACTTATCTTATATAAATATTTTGAAATCAAAATTTAGAAACTTTAATTCGGCCCCCTTCATGAACAATTTTTGGCTCCACCCTGCTTTATACCTCCAAAAGGTTCAATATCTAGCCTCTCTGAGCATGCATTCTGGCAATTCAAATGTTAATCTCCATTAAACCAATCCCATGTTACCACAAACATATTAGGATTATCGGGCAAAAAAATTATTAAAGTGCACATGTAAATGACTGGCAAATGTATGTCCATGATTAGATCAATGTAATTACCTTATAATTGGATTTATTAAGAAACAGATTGCAATTAATTAGGTCCGCATGTATTCATCACTTTTGGATGCAAAGCTTTGGACTAATTTTAACACAATTAATTAGTAAGTGTGACCTACCTAAGAATAAAAAGTGTCTTCTTTGTTATATAAAAGATTTGCTAAACCCAATCAATTTAATTTCTTTTTCCAAGTTGAACTTGGGGACTAGTCAGTGATTGGTTTAGATAAATCCAAGCCTATGCCAGTGCTAAATTTGGCTGGTTTAACACAGAGGTTAGATGATTAATGAACTGCTATGAAACTGAGATTCAACATACCACCGCCAATCTTGGCTCAGTGGTCCGGAGATTTGTATTAGATACTATTCGGACAGCGCCTTTCTGGTGTGGCAAACACGTTTTCGTGTCCTAGGCAGGTTAATAGGGATGTCAACATATTGGATATTTCCTTAATCATATCTGTTTTTTTTCTGTCATATCTGAATCCGAATCCGCTCCGAATTTTACCAATTTTCAAAATTTAATAACATTAGATACATGATATTTGCCTAAAAATGAATCTGATTCGAATTTAAATCTCAATCCGAACCCGATCAGATATTTATGTATATCCGAATCCGATCCGATTTCTTAATTAGATATTAATTTTTTTTTCGTATTAGATTTTTTGGATCGAATCGGTTGAATATCAAATTCAAACAGATATATATATTGACAGATACGAGGTGTAAAGCGTCATACACTACCCATTTTTCTTGTTTGTTCTTATTCTAATTATTTTTCCCTTTCATTTTTTAAAAACGTATACACAATTATATTTTTTTCAAATTTAAAATGTATACACTGGTCGGAGAACTTTTGTGGAAAACCAAAGCAAGACAAAATATCCCATTAAATTGATCTCACTTTTCTAGATAAGTAGCTATAAACAATACTTAAACTAGAGTTTGAATGAAAATAACACAACTCCAGGCAATTGGGAATCAGAGTTATTGGCACTGCCCCGCCCCACAACACATGGGACACCCCACGTATCTACTCGATGTACACGTGTAACTCTGTCATTGGAAAGCAATCCACGGCAGTGCAATGGGAACTTCGTGCTCCAACACGTGTCATCCCATGAGTGGCTGGATTGCCTCGTGTTATCCCAAGCAGATAAGAGACCTGCCCGCTGCCCGGACCAACTCCCACCTCATACACAAAGATCATAAAGAAAAAGCCACACCTTCACTTCACTCCAGTCCCTGAATCGAATTGCCGGCGACGGTGCAGAGGAGATGGCGCATGCTGTAGCTTCAATGGCTGGCTTGCATGGCGCCTACCAGGCCGTTCTGGACGGAAGCCTTCAACTAAGCGGCTCAAGCCAGCTGAACGTAGCCGGTGGCAGCAGCCGAGTCGCCGTAAGCCGGGTGGCTTTTAGTCCAATTAGAGCTCAGCAGGTTCCAGTGGAGCCGGAAGCCGCCTCTCAGAGCAGCCGCCGAGCTCTCCTCGGCCTCCTAGCTGCCGGTGTCACCGCCGGCTCCGTTGTCAAGTCAGTCTTGGCGGAGGCAAAGAGCATTAGAGTCGGCCCACCTCCGCCGCCCTCCGGCGGATTGCGTAAGTTTTCCAAAATTCTCCTTAAATCATTCTTAGAGCTCTAGATCTACTTCAAATTGCCACTTCTATAGTTCTTTTTGAATGAGCATGTTGCTGGCATATCTTTGCTTCCCAGCAAACAAGTCTTTGAATTTCGAGAAAGCTTCTCATTCATAAATGCACACATCTTGGTCAATGCAAGTAGAATTAAGGTACAAACAGAAATTTTTCTTACGATAATCAAGTGGGTGCACCATCTTTTGGATCATTCAGCTTTTCTTGAGTCAACTATATATATAAGTCGCTTCCATAATTTGCCAAACATGCAGCTGGAACTAAGAACTCTGATGTTCCAAGGGACCTGCTATTGCCCTTGAAGGATCGCTTCTTCCTGCAGCCACTCCCCCCAGCAGAAGCTGCCCAGAGGGCTAAGGACTCCGCCAAGGACATTGTTGGTGTCAAGAGCTTCATTGACAAGAAGGCCTGGCCTTATGTCAAGAACGATCTCCGCCTCAAGGCGTCGTACCTCCGCTTTGATCTCAACACTGTTATCAAAGCGAAGCCGAAGGGCGAGAAGCAGCCGCTGGTAGAACTCACCGAAAAGCTATTCTCCACAATTGATGGTGTAAGCTCTTTTTTCTTTCACAAGCTTGTCTGGTTGCCATTTATGAGCATAATGGGTGGCAAGGTGGTTCACCTCTTAAGGGAGTTGAGTTCAATTTTTAGGGAGGCTATCACATCCTAGTGTACTTCGCCTCTGGATCGTAATAGGTTTTCAAGCAACATGGAGGCTGTGGTTTCTCTTAAAGTGGTGGAATGAACCACTCGCCCTTAAAAAAAACTTATGCAACATAAACTTACATATTGAAGTGTTTATTGGACGTCACAAAAAATGTGTCCTATTGAAAAAAGACGTATGTAATACGGCAAAACACAGTTAGCCGTATAATACCCATTTTATTCCCGTCTTTTAAAAAAAAACGTCAGAAAATAAAAAAACATGTATAAATTATACTCGTTTTTTGTGTTTCTTCCATATTTTTTATGATTTTTTATTTTTTTAAAATTTTGAGGATTTACTAAATGTTTTAAATTTTTTAAAATTTTGCCTAGATTTTTTCGTTTTATTTTCGAGATATACAATTTTGTCGTATTATACCCGTCTCTTTCTTCGCCCTATAATACCCGTACACGTTTTTGTGACAATGAATCAATTTCTGGGATCAGCAATCACATTATGAGTTCTTGGCTCAGGGATCCAGTTTCATCCCGGTCAGCGGCAAATTTGAACTTTGTTAGCAGATTAACTGATTCATAGATGGGAATTTAAATGAAATCTGCCTTTGATATTGGAAGTCAGAATTTCTTATGTTCACTTCTTCTGTTGGTCAGCTGGATCATGCAGCCAAGATAAAGAGTTCGCCGGAAGCAGAGAAGTACTACGCTCAGACCGTCTCAGCACTAAATGACGTTCTGGCAAAGCTGGGCTAAGCTCCATGGATTCTGTTCTGTAACATCCCTGTTGTTGAGCTTGTAGAAGTCCGTGTGCTTTTATATAATGGAATTGTATCTTTTTGAGGACTTGCTGTAGTGAGATGGAGCACTTGCACATTGCCATATAGAGCTTCTTAATTTCAGATCAGAAGCTACAAAGAAAGGTCCATGGAGGAATGAAAGAAGAGGATATGTCCATCTGCATACCTAGAAATAATACCAGGATTTTCCAATATGATCAGAGAATTACATGTTCATATAGTTAATAGATCCTTCCATGATCGTCGTCGTTGTTAACATGAAATGGATTAACAACTCCCATTTTTTCGTTCATACTCATATCGACAATAGAAGTAAAAAATCGAATGCACAAGTATCTCCAAGACTCCAACATATATATATATATATATATATATATATATATATATATATATATATATATATATATATATATATATATATATATATATATATATATATATATATATATATATATATATATATATATATATATATATATATATATATATAAAATAGAAGTAAAAAGTCGAATGCACAACTATCTCCAAGACTCCAACATATATATATATATATATATATATATATATATATATATATATATAGTCGAGCTACCCGAGAAAGTCAAATCCTTGTTCTGACTTCTCTTTGAAATTTCGATGATCGTTTATACTTCGCCTTTAGACAGATGCACAACTCTCTCGTGAAACCAAAACTTTTTGGTTGAGCGGTAATGGTAATCCAAATTTTATACTAAGTAAGTCTTGGGCATCGAGCAGGTCAATGCCTAAAATCCGAGCTTGGACTCCTTTCAGTTTAAAAATATTTTTTTAAATATAAAATAAAATTTTTGAACATAAAATACATTTTTAATAATAAATATATATTGTTATTAAATAAAATAAAAATTTTACTCAGACAGAATCAAACTCCATCGGGCCGACCCGGGCCCAATGCCCAGGCTTACTTTTAAAGGCCACAAATAAATAAATAAATAGATAATTTAAGCTATTGATATGTAAACTGGCAATTTATATCAATGAGCAGTTGTCCACATGCCCATCCTGAAGTAGGTCATTTGTTATGCTTAAAAAAGGTTCAATCACTTCACAACTATGCTCAATTTAACAAGTGTGTGTATGACAATTAAGTCTGAATATCACGCATTTAAACCTCATTTTGCAATAGTAAAGTGGTGTTCACCACAAATATGTCTAAGTTGAGCATGTCTTCTAAAATTTTTAAAACAAATAAAATGTAGTCCTTCTGTTTTTTTTATTAGGGTCTTAAGCTGCTATGAAATTATTGATGATGGCAACAATGCATCCTTCAACTTAAGTATTGGTGCTTATCATTTAATATATACAAATTATATGGTTCATGAAAATCAAATTAGCGATCTGCATGGTTCAACAAGGTAGGTTATGTCACTTGAAGTGAAATGTTTTTATTTACAAACCATTAAATTTATGTGATCGACTACGATGTCAAAGCGTTTATCTGGTATTAACAAATTCCATTCCACCGTTCGATCAAGCACTTCAATTTAATTTCATGCGTTATCTAATGACTGGTAATAATGTTTTCTTTTAATTTTACTGTACATTTATCCAAGTAGTTTTTTTTTTTTTTGCTTTTAAAGGAAATTCTTTTTGCTTACAATTAAAAAAAAAACTTCAAAATCTATAGTTCTATAAAAAAATGTCACTGTAAAGGCAAAGTAAATTTTTCTCTACATGAGAAACAGAAAAATGTTAGCTAAAATATATTACATGAAATTTAGCGATCAATGATAATGGAAAACTAACGTTTAATGATTCACTTCATTTTGAGGGCTTCTGCTTCGCTTTCGGCTTTTATATAAAGGGAAACTTTTTGGCTACTTTTTTCCTCCAATTTGCAAAAAGAAAATTCGAAAGCTATTTCCTAAAACAATGTCAAAATAAAGACTTGAAGTAATTATTTCTTAACATGGCAAACAGAAAAATGTCAGCTAAAACTGCAATAATGAAATTTAGCGACCGAAGATAATATTGGAAAACTAACATTTACTATTTCTCATCTTATTAAAAATTGAATTGGCATGCTTTTTAATTTTTATCTTCTGGTTTTTAAATCAACGCACAATGTCTTTCAAAAATTACCGTGTGCGACTAGCGAAGCCCGCAAAGTATGCGAGTTACGGTCAACCCGTCGTGTGTCCTACGCAGTTCAGGCCTTCGTGTTTAACCCATTTCCTCTTTGTATGTGTGTGGGTTCTGTTAAAAAAACCCCAACTCTCTCTCTCTCTCTCTCCCCTGCCATTGGGTAGACGAAGAAGCACTGAAACCGGCAGAAAGAGAGCAGTTGGTGTGTGTTCCATCCCCTAAAATCAGTTTTTGTATTCTTGTTTTCTGTTATTTGACGTGGGTTTCTGTAAGCATTTTAAACGTAGCACTAACTTGTACCGAATGAATAGAATTTCGCTTTCAAGGGTCTCTGTTCCCAGTATGGATTCCTTGTAAGGCAGTCATTTTCTGTAAGATATTGGTTTCCGAGTTTCACATGCACGGGATCGATAGCGTGCAGTAAAGGGGTCGGCTTTTTATTCTGTTTCTTTTGGCTGAATCTGCTATGTGCTTTCCACTGGAATCGATTTTGGGGAATTTCAGATGGCAGTTGGTTGTGAACTGGGTTGGTTTTAATTGTGTAATCTTTTTCCCCTTTTGTTATTTGCACCGCCCTTTCAGTCTTTTTCTTTCTGAATTCTGGTTATTCCCACGATTTATTGGATGCTTTGATGTATTCCTGGGCAGCTAGTTGGAGTTTTTTTATCTTTTACTCATCTGTGTTCGTAGGATGCAATTTTAGTTTGTGGGTAATCTCTTCTGGCATATTTTTGGGCACTCTTTACGGATATCTGTTCCTCTGGGTTTCATCCACAATGTTAGATTTTTCTTATAACAATAAAGCATTAACCTTACTATGCCATGCAATGGTGTCGGAAAACTGGAAACTGTGGCTCGTTATACGCTTTATTTGTTTGGCTTCATCATGCAGCATGTAGCTAAGGAAGCATTTTCCAGTTCCTCGATTTTCTTTGTTCTCATTTCGTCATGAGAATTTTACGTTGCTTATTTTGTTCTTTTTGTTTTCCTTTAGGTTGGAGGCTTCAACTGTCAGCTTGCTTGAGAGAGCTCTTGAGCTAATTTCGTGAAAACTAGGAGGACAGCTTTTTATTTGCTCCTCATCTTTATAAGCAGCACACAATATGGTGCTTTCCATGTTTTCCTCTTTATTTGGTTGTTCTCCTTTTTTGTAGTTTATCTTTTCTCCGTATTCACTATGAATTGACATAGAAGAAGTGATAGTTAATGAGAATAGACTGTTCACATGAAATAGGCCATTTTAAGATGTCTTCGTAACATGGATTTGGCTTAGATGCCTGCCAAAAAACTAAAAAATTCTCTGAGTTCAGGTGGTTCAATTGTCTTTGGCAAGGTAGTTATTGAGAAAAATTATGATAATGCCAGATGTCTGCTTTGAATTGGATTTTGCTTCTTTTTCTTCTTAGTTTATCAACTTCACGATTTCAGGTAAGAAATTTTGCTACTCTAGTAGCTATCTTTGTGTTTCTAGTTACTTCTTTGACTGAGTACCAGTGGAATGCTATTCTTGTGCAGGCAATGTATATTCGTGTGAAGCGTCATAAGACAACTTATTTTCTGCAATGCGACCCAACTGAGACAATTCTAGATGTGAAGCAAAAGCTGCATTCTTTAATTGACCATGTGACTAGTAATCAGCGGTTAATTCTCCTTGCGACCGGAGAAACACTGGATGATAACAAAACATTGGCTGAGCAGAAGGTACTATTAAAAGCTAAACCAGTATTTATTTCAAGTGTTCTGTGTGATGGATAACATCCAATGATGTCTTTTCTTTTAGTGTATTATCAGGATTGTTGTCTTCCAGATACTGCTGAGCTACATTTTTTCTATATCAAATGCTTAATTGATGTGATTCTGAACTTTTATATCCTTGATAATGCACTCATAACAGTTGAGTGTGAAGGATGAGAGCTATATTGGTTCTGAACCCTATCACTGTAGGGTGGTATGGCCTCTTGTTTGTAGGGAGCAGGCACTAATTGTTTGAACTAACAGCAAAATGTTTTTAGGATGATTTTATTAGTTGGTTTCATCATTTTAGTAGATCAAACCTCAAACTAGGAATAAATTATGGCTCACAGTTCATGAATATGATGGCGATCCACAATGATGTGTAAGTACCTGTACTTATTTGTAATACATGGAAACTTTTTAGGACTCCTATTTACACTATCCAATGTTACTTTTCCATATTGAAACATGACAGCATGTGCTTATTTTGTTTTTTGTGTGTCTTATAACTACATCCCGTCTTTTGTTGAGCCTTTCATGCAAGTGAGTCCTCCAAAATGTGCATGTACACCACAGCTGTGTATGTGTTTGCACATGTATTTGGGCCTGTAATCCACATTTTTGGCCACCAGCACTTGGTTCTAATGCTAAATTCGAAGCAACCTGTTGCTCAACTGTGTGCTGTCTCTTGCATGCCTTTCAGTGTCAAATTTCTCCTAATAAACGAATGTATGTTGAACCTCATTCTGGAAAAGGTGAGATTTTTTTATTAAACTGTGTTCATCAACTGATTTCAAGCATATAATTTGGCTTCATTTGCACTTTATTGTTTACAGACGATTGCAAATTTATAGTAAAAATAATAAATATACTGAATTATAAATAACTGATGCATTGTCATCCATTGAGTTCTCACAGTTTTCTGTTTCCACGTGCAGGTTGAAAATGATGCAATTGTAGCCTTAACTCTGCGGAAAGGTCATTGCTTTATCATCACTTTATCTTTTCAGGAAATCTGTTCTTGTGCATGCATGCACAGCATACATATGCACATGGATGGATGCACATGTGCATGAGCCATAAGTGTGAATCTATACCCTAAAGATGTCAATGGTTGAGCTTTGAATTGGAGATCTGATCAACCCAATTTGTCAGGCCAGTAAAAAATAACAATCTTAGTTGAATTGGGTTTTTTATCTAAAATACGGTTAGTTTCTCATGATATCCTACCAAAAAAAAAAGTAAATTTCACTTTTATGATGTTTAGGGAGTTAATACCAACACTAGGATATTCCACCTCATGAGACTGATTGTCCTAATCTTACCACCTCGCAGCCACCAATCTGTTGTGAAGTATTGTAGGAAGAGTTCTGTTTCTTTGGTGGATTTTAATCTGATTCACCTCCATCAAATTTTCGGTTGGTTTCAACTTTAATGTTGGACTTAAATTCAGTCTGTATTCCTGTTTGAGTTAGTATATATCGTGTCACTCACATGTAGCATTACCCACGTCCGACTCAAAGCCAAACTGTTAAACATCTGTGTATACCCCACATCCTGGGTCTCGACTCTCTCCTCCTTCTCTCCTTCTCCCAAAACCAATTATGTATTTTGTATCTTTTGTTGGTACTTTCAGCATTGATATTTGTGATGGACGTTGTTAATATTTTTTCTTGCATTTTTTTTTGTTACCATTTATCCTTTTTGAGTTCAAGTTCATTAGGACGTTTTCAACAATTTTATTGTTTTGAAGATCTTATTCATGTGAAATAGCCATGACATGCACTTTTTTTCTCGGAGAAGTTCTGAGGATAATTTTTAGAAAGTCAGTTGATAATGTATAAATTGTATTTCACCGATACAAGGGAAGTATTTATGACATATTTGAAAACTCTGAACCTTTTTGGCAATTTCAGAAGTATCTTAGGCAAAAAAAAATGAAATTTTCAGAAATTCTAAATTGGTAAATTTCCTTGGAATCTGAGAGAAACAATAGAGGAGTAGTTCATGAATTCAAAGATTTTTTCGTGTAGATATTTAATCTTACGATATTATTTAAATCTCACATTTTTTGTCATGTTACATGCGAATTTGGCATCGCCAACTGTTCTGAACATAGTGACGTAACCGCAAGATTAGCATATTGAAATAATGATGAATATGTTGTGATGATATAAAATCTTGGAGATATTTGTAACAGAATCTACGTGATTTCAAAAGGTTGTTCAAGACATCTTTTTCCATTTCAATTTTCACGCATATGTTCTCCTCGATACAAGTCACGGGTGGTCAAAAAAAAAAAAAAAAAGGAACGTGTGGATCTTGTCTAGTTACCATTCTGACGTTGTTCACTCTCGCTTAATAAGGGATCTATATGACCATTGATCTGATTATTCTATGCATATGAACACATAATTTGCTTGTAGGTAATACATAATTAACAGTGGTATTTTCCCTGATTTCTCTTCTCCTTGTCCAAAATTGTACTGTTTCATGGTTCAAAATTTTTTTTTTCCATGGCGATCTCTTTTGGTTTTTTATTTTGATTCGTTGACATTCTTTTTTTATTTGTTTTGTTCCTCCGCTGTTCGCTTGCCCTTCCACAGACAACAATGAATTTGAGGAGGTTCACATTGAAAAGCCAGAAGATGTTGGCAACTCTCCTGAACCAGACGTCTCCTTGGGCTAAAGATTGTTCCAAATGCATCCTCGTTCTGATACACAACTATTTCGAATGCAGTTGACACCATCGGTGTTTTTGGACTTGCCGCAGAGCTACAAGTATGTGGAAGTCTATAGGTCATGAGACCTTTTGATTGGTAGAAAGTCTGAAAATCTTAGAAGAAACGCAGCTGTTAGTTACTGTAACATGAAGGTCTGCAAGTGTCAAGATCTTCTATTTTCACGGAAGAAGACAATCTCTTTTAGTGCTAATAATGCATTATCGTTCTTGAAAATTTGCTCTCACGGTAGCAAGATGCGGGCAGTTCTCGATTCAACTCCACCTTATGTTTTTTTTTTTTTCCCTGAAAGATCGTTGGCTGTTTCATGTTCACAGGGCTCCTTCTCTGCGATTGATTGGTTCCAATTTCAATCACTAGAATCTGTAAGCTCTGCATTTTATTTTTTTGAAATGCAGAACAACTGAACTTGGGCTTAACTAAATCTTAATGGATGTCGACTAGTTTAACGCTTCTACCTAAAAATTTGCAGTTCAGAAAAATATGTCCACATAAATCAAATTAACAAGACTTTTGTTGATATATCAATCCGACTAACTATGCTGTATGCTCCATTCATCTTCAAAATATATTTTAGAACTGAAAAATTGCCACAACCTTTTTATCCGATCCACCCATATTAGCATCCATCGTAAAATTCTAAGTTCAAATTCTTCAATCGATTTTGCACCACAACATCAAACCGATCACATCAACCTTTTTTTCCTTTAAAATTATGATTTTATAAAATAAGCTTGACAAAAGAACACTTTTGGTGGGAGTCGGATGCAATGGTGAACACTGATAAGCGTGATCTAGACCCAGATCCACGAAAACCACCGCCTTTCTCACTCTTCTCTCGCCAACCAAAACCCTAGGCCCCAAAGATCGGCGAAGGCCCTAATTCCAGGACGCGGCCGACGATGGGGTGGTTCTCTAGAAAGAAGACCGACAAGCCGGAAGCCAAGGACGGCCGGAAGAACGACAAGCCGGATACTCTTTCGGCCGGAGGTGAGGAAGTCCCTGGGATGAACGGCGCCCTGGAAGTGCGGAGGCCAGACGCCGTCACCGTCTTTGAGTTTGGCTCCGTGGCCGCATCTGGCGATAAGATTACTCTCGCCGGGTACTGCCCCGTTTCGGACGACCTCGAGCCGTGCCGATGGGAGATTTTGCCTTCCGCGGGATCCAACGCTCCGCAATTCCGTGTAGTCTTCTGAACGGTTGGGTGTCTTCTTCTGGGGTTTCCGATATTCTGGGTTTCTCCACCGTAGGAAACCGATGTTGTTAATGACTACTACACCGAATCGTATTTATGTTCGTTTTTGAATGAAATTTTTATGAAAATCTTGCTTTTTCTATGAAAAGAATCTGTTTTCTTTTCTTCTGGATGTTTTTTTCTGGTAATTTGAATGCTCTGTTGGAATTCTGGATTTGAAGCCATTTTTGCATCTGGTGCCGGAGTTTCTTAATTCTTGGCAGGGTTAGACGTTCTTCCGAGTCTGAAGAACGTATCTGGTGATGGAACCACGGTGTTTAGTATCAGGAAGGACTTGAACTAATAGGTCTTACATGGAGCTGGAATAGTTGGAAAATGAAGCTAGATTAGTGGAGGCTCGCTGAATTTGTTTATGCTTTTAGAAAACTCGCTCCTGTCAAATCCTTATGGGATAAGGCCTGTAGTGACGGTGCTTACAGATGGAGAATATTAGTGGATTAAGTCTCTGGAGAAGCCAATTCTTAGCAAGTGGGAATACAGAAAGCACAATCGTTCCGTCCCTTGAGCAGAAGTCTCGCTGAGCAAGAGAATCTCTTTTGCTGAGCAAGAGAATCTCTTTTGCAAATTGACTTGGTGTTAGCTGCCCATATTCTGATGTGCTATCTTCGTGAATTTTGCAAGATATGCTAATTTGCTATCTTCTCACTTAGTTACCGAACAATCGAAATATTGTAATTTTCTGTTGAAAGCTAACAATCGAAATATCGTAATTTTCTGTTGAAAGCTAACAATCGAAATATCGTAATTTTCTGTTGAATTCGTCTGTGTTCCGGAGCAACCTGTGGTTCACCTCGGTAAGCTACCAACTTTGGGGCGTCTTTCGTGTCGGGTAATTGCACGCTGAATTAGATCTTTAATTTTCGAGTTCCCTTTAGATTTGACATGGATTTCATACTATTTTTTATTCTTCGATTGAATTTTTATTTTTTACACAGATGTTCCTAATAGATTTTATTCATTTCTAATCTTGGGGAGAAGCTTCAGAGCATCTTCATCTTACCGCGCTCTCTCCCTCCCTCTCTCTTTCTCTATAAGAAACATGAAACATCAATTTTCACTAGAGACTGGAAACTTTTTTGTTCTTTGTCAGTTATCGTATCACGTAGATTTGTATATATGCTTTGCGTGCTAGTGATATTGTTTGCTGAGATGAACTTTATATTCTGTTTTTTTTCACTTAATAGCATAGATGTTATTAGGTTCTATTTTTAAAAAATTGGCTGTCTCGTCGATCTTACGGTAATACAGCTGCGAACTTAAGCCTTAGCATTTTATGCATCTTGTTCTTCCAGTGGCACGATGAATCTTGTGTAAATTTGATTTCGAGGTATACATCAACCAATGGATATAACTCTCCAGTATCTGAATAATGTGACGTGTTCGGCATCCAAATCCAAGGTCCAGTATTCTTTGCACTTCCAATTCTGTGATTTTCCTGCCTTGTTTTTAGTCGTTTTCCTCCTCCATCATGGAATGGTGGATGTGAAGATTGATGTTCCCTACCTGACCCCAAAAGTTGTCATCCATAAATGAATAATTGTTTGGAACAAGCATCTAAGGAAAAAACGGAGCAGCCTTCCATTGAATATGAACGCTAATCTCAAATAATCCCAATCGTGATAAAAAACCTAAAAAAGAACCATGTCAGAACGTCTTTGCCTGGTTAGTTCGCTAGTTTCTCTAAGCCTACGCACTCCACCAAAAACTTAGAAGGTTGCATGTGAATTCTTTAGTGAAGTCTTGACATGTCAGCATTCAGGTGTTATTTTGGTGTTGGATTATTTTTTGCTACCAAAGAAGTTATATATCTAATCCTTATACCACATCCTTGTTGGGCCTCCATGGATGAGGCTGCATGTCATTAAAAGTGTGGCTGTGGTTGCAACTGTGGAATAATCCCATCGACACGGAACAGAAAAGCATGACGCAGTCTATGCAAATAAAGATCCAAAGTGATGTTTAATCCCTCTGTTCTTATCAATGTAAGAATAATATAGGTGAAAAACACACTCAACTTTACAGTTTACAGGAATCTGGAATTTATGCCGGCAGCGGCCAGTCAGGCATCAAAAAAGGACCTCTACAATAAATTTTGTAGTACAGGGAAGTTAAGGTTCACAGTTCGACACCAATACAGCACCAAGATGCACCTAATCATCGCCCATGCCGACGCTGAAGTGCCCGTAATTGCCAACCTGTTACAGAAGAATGAAAATGCATTTCCCTTGAGAACAACTAATCTTGAATGTGCATAAATGCACTCTATACGCGTGTGTGCGAGGGAGAGAGGGAGGGAGAGAGAGATAGACCCGTGCATTTGCTCTTCGTTTGTTCAGCTCTTGCGTTCGTGCCTTATTTGCAACAGAATTCGGAGACAAGTACATTCTCTGCAGATTGCAACTCGTACGTGGTTAGAACATTTAATTTTAAAAGAGTACTTGGCATCAAGTAATTTACCTTCTCCTTGGTTGATAATACTTGTTTCCTACTCTGCTTTGGCTTGAAGTCAAAAACATCGTACAAGAACGGGTTGCCCTGAAAATCATGTTTCCCATCCGTTACTTTCATAATATGCAACAAAAACTGTAAAAGAAACATACAAAAGACATGGATGGTCACTTGCCAGCAAATGCGTCTGGAGACCACCACCAAGAAAGCCTCTAAACATGTTTATCTGCAGTCCAGGTTTGACAGTATAGAATCACAATCAATACCAAGATTGTCATCGGGTTGTAGCATAGTTTATACCTGTATTGTCCGCGTCCAAGAGTTGACATTCAAACAGTCACAGTTGCTCAACTTGACAATCACATCTGGTGCTACGCCATCCTGTACGAGCATCGTATGCCATAAAGTCGAGTGTAAAATCTAGAGATTCTGTATACTGATATGACGCAACAAGTGGCCTGACGGATATCACACTAAAGCAGGCATGAGTATCACTGTATCAGATTGTTCTCGCACACAAAAAACGGTATGGAGTCTGTCGACGACATAAACAAATAGAGAACCTAATATGCACGAAAATAATTGCAAAAGAAAATTATGTGGCGTTCAACAAATAACTGGGAAGTTAGCACCAATTTAAAACCTTACGGGCCTATTCAAGAACTCGTTTGAGCGATTGACATCAGGAACAAAAAAAAATATTACACTTATGTCCTTAGAAGCAACAGGATTGACAAATTGGCTTTTGAATTGTCGCTACCAACCAATTTGCAGAATACTATCCTTCTGGTCAGTTCTTTAATTTCATGGTCTTTACATATGTTAGACAGACGGTGCCACTTTTAGCAAGATTGGGAGGTCAAGTTCTCCGGAAGATTGGGATGTCAAGCACATAACAAAAACATGAAAGGGTCATAAAATGAATGGACCAATCAAATAGACAAACAGCTTATACAGGAATAGACTCACATAAACTACTAAAACAAAAAAACAAGCCAACCAACCTGCATATAAGCCAAGGCATCATAGAAAAAACTCCGCTGGTTACCCAGTTCCTTCTTCGATGTTCCCCTTCCACCAGCTTCAATCGAGAGAGACTTCATCTGATTTATCACATCTTCATATCCAGTAAACATGTTCACACTGTTATCATCAGGGTGAGATGCATTTCTTTTTGCCCATTCAACAATGGAGACAACTCCTTCTCCGGCAGCAAGCCTTACTGATCGGTCTTCCATCTCTAACAGATGGAGTAGAGCAGGGAATCTACGTTTACAGATAATGTCATTAAATCAACAGCCACAACAGGCGACAACAGGTACAGCTGAAACGGCAATGACAATGAAAAAGATAAAATGTTTACCCTTCCAAGCAAAACAAATCAATCTGATCTGCTGTGGCTGTTGTCAAAAGAAATGCCCATGACGTTAGTGCAGCTACCCTGACCTCATAGTTAGGCTCAGTAATTCCCGAAGCCTGAAAAAAAAAGCAGTGCAAAACTTCACAAAATTCCCATTTTTGTGGATGCTGGCGGGAAAGAGGCAGCACATATTCAACTTTCGTATATAATGTTAAACAGTTAAATAGCCAGGATGCAGCCATTGTTCACCTCGTGAGCATGTGAAACTTTATCATATGAACCAACTTGCCAGAGCACGGTCAGCGTGCTATCTGTATCTTCATCACCTCCCACAATAAAGGTCATAATAGATAGAGACTTCAGTGCCTGGAAAATGACCACCATAATTACAAAGTAATAGAGTTTAAAAATAGAATTCTACTTTAAGAAAAAGGAAGAAGATTTATCTAGCCTAGAAATGGTACAAAGCGGGGTTGCAAACTTAGGCCCAAGGCGTAGGCCCAATCTAAGTAATATAAAAAGCAGCCAAAGAAGAACACTGCTTAAGCTGTATGACCCACATGTCAGCAAAACCTTTCCTTTAGGACATACATGGGTTGGCAAAAAGGATTTTATGTTTCATCCAGTCCAAAAAAGATAAATTTTGGCATGAAAGACTTCTAAAAGCCATCAACACAAATAAAAGAGACTGAATGAACAAAGGTTCCTAATGAGCATACCCAGACACGGCTAGTAACGTTTGAGGATTGCTTAGCAATACGGGATAAATGTGCACTTGATTCACTGTAAACCATGGAAGCTACTTTACCCTCTCCTGCTGTAATAACAAGTAACCCTGCAGAACAAGTTGGCTATTAAAAAGATCCAAAATATTTTCTCAGGACATAACAAAACAAACTATTCTTACCCAACACACGTGCAGCCAAGCCAGTCTCAGAAGCCGATCCTCGTTTGAGGATAGAGACGCACTGGTGAAGCAAAGTCTCACCCCTGAATAAGAGATGCACAGCAAATGGATCAACTATGGCAAAAGAATAGCTAAGCGTAATTTCTCTCATTTTATCTAGAACCTTACTTGCTTGTTGCAAAGTCATTGTGCACTCCAGTAGCTAATGTCTTGCACAGGCCATTGAGTCCAGCTTCCCTGACTGACAACCTAGAAGCATGGATTCATTTCTTGGAAATCAAATAAAAGCAATAGCATCAATGATCAGCAGCAGTTAAACTGCACAGGCAAGAAAATTATGATAAAAGATATAATATCTACAAGCTTAAATGTCATGCTTCAATCCAGCTCCAGTCAAATTGACAACATCATCACTGTCTCTCATCCAGCAGCCAGTATTGCAATAACGGAAAGCAGCAGATTTTTTATACATCGTCATGCCAAGATAAATAACACTCATGGACAATCTAAAAGAAAAAGAAAAAAAAAACAAAAAGGTGGTGAAGGAAAAACTAAACCACCCTTATTCATCACAGAGGCATTAAATATTTTTCCATTTTTTCCATGCTTAATGACCACTGGTAAATTAGAAAGAGCTCCTATCTGTATGATTAATCTTTTGTGATTTGTAACAAGAGCCAGAAGAAGGCTGGCACGCCAGAAACTATAAACTCTCGATTGTTCAGGATAATAGAGGAAGGCATTCAAGAAAACTAAAAACAAAAGGCAACTGTTAACCTCTTCTCATAGAGAGCATCCAAGTAGTTATCAAGGTCAGCCATCTCACTGCAAACCTCATCGACTTCAATCGCCAACGACAGCTCAGACGAGTCGATTGTTGAAACAGTACTGAGGATCTCCTCATCGCTCGCAGGGAATGCGGCAGCCTTCCGCTGGCTTTTCCCTGTTAAAATAGCAAGGAACAGCCCGTCAGGAAAGGTATTCAAGCATGACATGGAGTCATGGACATATTCACACGCCCAAATACAGACACATTGAGAGCGAACTTAAAAATTATTCACGAAACAAGGGACTTGAAAAAGAAAAAAAAGGAAAAGAAAATAGCAGAACCTTGAACGCAGAACGGACTTTCGCATTCATTTTAGCTGCAGAAATTTAATGAAAAAAATTCTCGAAAAAAACGTCCGTTCATCAGCTGAGGAAAATCTGGAGCTCCTGAGCCAATGTAGTCAAACACATACAAAAAAATAGAAAAAAACTTTAACAAATTGGACGGAGCAAAGAAAAATGTCGTCATCTGCGAGTAATGTAATAAGGAAAGAATAAAACACCACACACAAAAGAAAAGAAGGAACTTCTGCTCATCGGTTGAGAAAAATCCCCATATGCTCAGTTCATCGGAAAGAGAAAAAAGGAGTGTATCTACCAGACCATAAAGAAAAAAATAAACCACTTATTTTTGTAGTTACTTTATCAAAGAAAATTAAGAAAAACATAAACACAGAAGAGAAAACAAGAAATCTCCTGTCATCAGCTGAGAAACCACAAGAGGAGGCCCGCCCATTAAGGTGGGAAACATAAACGCGGTATTTTTTGACCCAATTTAATAAGAAGATAAATTCCCCCATCAGCTTAAAGCAAAAAAAAAAATTCCTGCACTCATTACAGTCGAACACAGAAAGAAACAAGCGGCTCAACTACGTAAAATAAAACCAAAGAAACATAAATTCATTTCATTGGCCTCCGAATATTCAGGCGAAAGAGAAGACAAATTGATTAAAACAAACAGAAAAGGAAAATTTTCCTACCATCAACCACAACGCAAACAAATGATCAAATCTGAACCAATTACCGAGACAAGTAATTCAGAAGTGCCTATTCTTCTACAAAATTTTCATCAAATTGCACAAGCGATATCTGTATAGAGACAGAGGGAGATAGAGATTTCACCTCTCGCCATATCTTCCTTCCTTGTCTCCTCTCTCACTTTCAGCCTTAATTAATCCTAAATGTAATCCCTCTGCTTGTTCAGAAGACGAGACCTGAAACACTGAGCGTAGAAGAAGAAGAAGAAGCAAGGAACCATAATCTTCGGCAATCGGTAGGTGAGAAGAAGACCACCGGCGGCCATCCAAAACTCGTCGATCAAAGAGCGAAAGAAAGGCAGGAATTGGCTTCCTTCCAGAAATTTATTATAAGCCACCCAAAACCCAAATCCAGGACTATAAGAAAAATAGAAAACAAGGCGAAAACAAGAGTCGATCGATATAAGGAAAAAGGAAAAGAAGCTCCCTCTCTCTCTCTCCCAACGTCAGCCAAAGGGAAGGATCAGTTTTGACTCAATAAGAACAAGATACTAAGAAGGGGGCGCCAACAGCTTTTAACCGCCAAAATCTAGGGGCGGTGAAATTTTTTTTACCGTGCCCAAAATTATTGGGAGGTAAATTCCACGCTGCACAAGCGGTTACAGCGTCCTATCTTTGCTTTCTTCAAGTCAAGTAGAATTTTTTATTTATAAACAATCTAATAAGTTTCGGAATGTCGTTAAGAACAAAAGTTTTTTTCCCGACAATTTGGCGATGCAATCTTTTTTATCACTTAGCCAATATTGATGCTCATTTTTCTATATTTTGGGATATGAATTAGCAGATAAAAACAACATTTAGGAATTAAACCGGTAAAAGTTCGATTAGCATTTACTTTTAATTCTAAAACCCCACGTTCATTCATCGTTGCTCACCTGATTCCCAATAAATAATTCAAGCGCAAAATAACAACTAATTGGGCCGTGGATAGTCATATCATATCAGGGACACCTTTATATATATATATATATATATATATATATATATATATATAGGTGTAAAAGAAAAATAACATAGACTTCAAACTTGTCGTTCCTAACATTTATTTCAAACTGAAATTATGTTCAGTAGCCAACATTGGATAAGATACATATCCAAATTATGTATCTCAAAGAGCTACAAATTAAAAAATTGGAAGAAAAGAACAATTATGGGAAGAAAAATGGCAGTGACAGTAGCGAGGAGGAGAATGAAGAAGATGAGTTGAAGGTTGATGGAGCAAAAGTTGATGAAAGTAAACAGATGGATTTTGCAAAGGTTGAGAAACGTGTGCGTACAACTGGTGGCGGCAGCGCAGGAACTGTTAGGTACTGTGGAGCACTTTTGTTGTTACTTCTCTCGCATGTTCATCTTTGATGTGTTTCTAAGTGGTTTTCAAATGGCTAACCGTCTTCAGGAATTTGCGTATTCGAGAAGATACTGCTAAATATCTTTTGAACCTTGATGTGAAATCTGCTCATTATGATCCAAAAACTCGATCCATGAGAGAGGATCCTCTTCCAGATGCTGATCCGAATGAGAAGTTCTATGGAGCAAGTTTTTTTAATCTGTGTATGTGACAGCATTTTTCTCCAAAAGATAGTTCATAAAATTTTCATGCACTGAACATACTTATTAACGTGTGGCATAGACCCAGGGGGATAATCAATATCGCGCTAGTGGGCAGGCACTGGAGTTTAAGCAGTTGAACATCCATGCATGGGAAGCTTTTGAAAAGGGACAAGACATTCATATGCAGGCAGCCCCATCTCAGGCTGAACTACTCTACAAAGAGTTTAAAGAGAAGCTGAAGTCTCAAACGAAGGTATCCATAATGGAAAAATATGGAAATGCGGCTTCTGAAGAAGAAATTCCAAGGGAACTACTACTAGGCCAGAGCGAGAGAGAGGTTGAGTATGATCATGCTGGCCGAATTATCAAGGGCCAGGTAGGTTTTATAGTTTCACAAGTTGTTCTTCTAATTTGGTTAAATACTGACAAATGTGTCAATGAATCATGAGAATTTGCATTTATTAGTTAACGTGGTGGAAATTGAAGTTGCATGTCTTCCTACTTGTGTTTTTTTTAATATTAAAAAAGATGGACTTCTGTGTGTTAACGTACACATCTATAAGAACAGTTGTATGTGTGCATATTACGTTGTTGGTCAGTTTGTATGGCAAAGTATTTGGGTTTTTTATTACAAAAAACATGAACTCATCATACATAGTTTATGAGTCAAGTTTATATTTGACAGTTGTCAGTTAATTAGTTCTCCACTCCTTAAGATTATATTTTGGCTGTAATGATCAACATACAAGGGAACATGTTGTCTGCTGAATAAACTGTTCGTCTATAGTTCTTTGTGTTTGGACATATGGAGACAAATATTGCTGCTTATGTGGATTTGGTTACTAGGTTTTATATTTCAAATGAACAGTAAAATGCCGTGTTTTCCTGGAGAAACAGGACCTGCATAACCTCCATGTTGTGGCTTATATTTGAACTAGATAGATAGTAATGATGTTGTTTATATATTTGTAGTGAATCCCATGCTTGAACATAGCTCCTATATGATGTTAAGAGTTACATGAGAAACTACATGATTCCTGGGGTAGTCTATATACATCTCTACTACTGGGATGGACACAAGCCAAGTTCGAGCCTAGCAGGGCTGCTCATTAGTCATATTGCTTGATCTCAGGCTTGAATTAGTTCAAATGATACTTTCGACTTGACTTGAACAAGTTCAAGCCTATCCATGCGGCCTGCCTAAAACTAAGGTTGGATTGAGCTATGAGCTGTAAGTAAAACAAATAAAACAAGTTAATTTTTCAATTCAAAATTGTCCTGTGGCCATGGGATTTGAAATGGAAATGTGGAGTCTAGAAGTTGCATTAGATGCCCAGTGGTAGGCTAATGTGAAGAACATGCATTACCTATGACTTCATAGGCTTATTCGAGGTTAAGCAAGCCGAGTTCATGTAGCTTTACTTTACTTGTTGAACTGCTCAAGTTGAACTACCGACTTGAACTCGTCTCAGTGGAGCTCCAGCGGAATCACTGTGAACTCCCCTCTTCTACTTCTATTTTGCTGCTTTCACATGATGGGTTTCATCTGATTAATAACCTTGCATATACCATTCTCATCTTATTTCTAAGGGTTTGATCATGTAATGTAAACTTGGTCTATCAGTCAATCCATGTCATTTTGGTTGGTCTAACTTTAGGAGCTTTTCATGTGATTGTGTTAAGCTTGTGACACTCTCGGAATTTCTGTTGGGGACGAGTTTATATATTTTTCGCTTTTGCAGGAGAAAGCCCTTCCAAAAAGCAAGTATGAGGAAGATGTTTATATTAATAATCACACAAGTGTTTGGGGTTCATGATGGAAAGACCACCAGTGGGGATACAAGTGTTGCAGGCAGACCATCCGGAACAGCTATTGTACTGGTTCTGCGGGAATTGAGGCTGCAGAAGCAGCAATTGATCTAATGAAAGCCAATATTGCATGGAAAGATGCTATGGAAGGTCCAGTTACCAACTTTTGGAAATGTCTACAGTCTACACTGCATATTGTGAGGCTTGAATTTGGCTGCTAAGGAATAGTTAGACTGTGGTTGCGCATGTGTTTGTTGTTTCCCTTTATGGTTGTATATATGTTGTTATTTTGTGTTGTTCACTGAAATTATGCATCTGCAGAAAGACCTTCTGCTGTTGAAGAGAAAAGATTAGCCACTTGGGGCACTGATGTCCCTGAGGACCTAGTTTTGGATCAGAAGCGTTTTGCTGAAGCACTTAAAAAGGTAAATTTTATGTATTGTGCAACATGAATGTTTGTCTTGTTCCCCAGATGCAATAAAAAAAAACGTATGCTTGAACTTTTTTGTCCTCTTTTTTTAGCAGTGTTGGAATTTGGTTAACTTTTATTTCTTTGGCCTGTTTTGATATGCTGTTGCTCACTGTTGTCTTTCTATCCATGCAGGAGGATGAAAGAAGAAGAGAAGTGAAAGACGAGAGAAAGCGGAAGTACAATGTTAAATGGAATGATGAGGTGATCTATTCTTTTCCTCTTTGAAAAAACGAAACTTGGGAAATTTTGATTAAAGAATGCAATACTGCTGGAGATGGTTATGTCAAATTTAGACTAATTTTATGTATGAGTTTAAGAGCCAGAACCTTTTTGTCAACTATAGAAGTTTGTTGGTAGTTTATCACTATTATGCACAAAGTTATTTCTCTTGTTGGATGCCAAATAAGTCTACTAGAAGTTGCTGTAGTGGTTTATATGACTATTTGATAACTACTTCTCTTCTGAACTTACTACGAATATGGATAGTACTGACCATGCGTTTGGTTACTTGCCCACTACCCAGATACCAGGTAACCAGGTTTTGAGTTACCTGAGCACATAAGAATGGAATTCGTACCTGGACTTAAGTTTCAGTTTGGTATTTCTACTGGTGAATATATAATATGTTTAGGTGGGGCCTGGGGGAATGAGAAACAGCAGCTGAGACTGTCCTTGATTGTTGTTATCTGGTTATAGATTAACAGAACTTATAATTTATGAAAAAAAAATTTAATCTGTTCTCGTTTTAGTGGTTGGGTCATAGCTAGTAATTTAGCCATTTTTACTATGTATATAAGTGTGTGTGTGTATATATATATATATATATATATATATATATATATATATATATATATATATATATATATATATATATATATATATATATATATATATATATATATATACATGTACAGTCACTCTAATTGGATCGGCAAGCACACTGCTTAATAATTGCTATTATGTTCGTCCTGACTGGCAGCCACTTTCGTATGGCCATAGACTCTATTATGTTGCCTGGTGCTTGAACTTGAAGAATTGTTATACTCATTCTGAATTGCCACCACTTTGATATGTTCCTCTGCGGTAGCGGAGCTACCATGGGGCTGGAGTGGGCAACTGTCTACCCCAGCCCGTGTAAACCTTTATAAAAGTTTTATTATCATGTGTTGGACTCAAGCCTAGCCAGACGTGCTCACACCAGACCCAGGTTAGTGCGTCTACATGCACCCAATTCATTGCAATAATAAGATGGATCAGTGGCTAAAACTTTCTGCTGACACCAATTATGTTGCCATTGCATGTGCACAGATTGAACATAAAAAGTGCATGCGTTCCTCATCCGTTCCATTGTTTGTAGTGGGTTACGAAGTCAAGGAATCTAGCCTTAGAGAAGACCTATATATTGAAGGCAATTTGATTATTTTGCTACTCAGTGCTAAAAAATTCGATCTGTGGCAGGTTACAGCAGAAGATATGGAAGATTACAGGATGAAGAAGATACATCGTGATGATCCAATGAGTATTGTCTCTGTGTTCGTGTTTTTTCCGTCACCAAAGCCGTGATGATTTGACAATTTTGTGGCGGAAGCAACATATTAGACAAGACCAGCTCACAAGAAACCATGCTCTTCTTGCTATCAGTGCTCAAAAGGCTTCAAAATCGAATAGAAAATCGGTTTGGATTTAGATTTGAAAACTGACATATGATTGGATTCAGATCCTGGTTTGGTTTCACATAAGGATCCATTGAATGATGGATACCACTTAAGGAAATACGGCCAGTTAACGTTTTTGCATATTCATTCATTATCAAATGCATAGGTGAGTGAGACTTTCGATTTTAGGTTGTATTTTAAGAATCAAATAAAGTTTGTTCAAACTTGTTCTTCATTCTAATCCGAATCCTAATGTGCAAAAAGAAAGTCTCGATCCGGAATCGGCGTGGTCAACTCGTAATTTCTTAAACAAAACGGGGGTAGAACAGGAGCCCTAAAACCCTTTAAATCGTCTCTTGATCCCTAAGCCTCCTCTTTCCACCCTCACCATTTTCCTCTGAGAGAGAGAGAGAGAGGGGAAATGGGACGCGTGATCAGAGCTCAGAGGAAGGGTGCAGGGTCGGTGTTCCGTTCGCACACCCACCACCGGAAGGGTCCGGCGAGGTTCCGGTCGCTTGACTTCGGGGAAAGGAATGGTTACCTCAAGGGGACGGTGACGGATGTCATCCACGACCCTGGGAGGGGTGCGCCGCTCGCACGGGTGACCTTCCGCCACCCCTTCCGTTACAAACATCAGAAGGAGCTATTCGTTGCCGCCGAGGGCATGTACACCGGTCAGTTCGTCTACTGCGGCAAGAAGGCTACTCTCTCCGTTGGCAACGTCCTCCCACTCCGATCCATCCCCGAGGGAGCCGTTGTGTGCAACGTCGAGCACCATGTCGGAGACCGTGGTGTTTTCGCTCGATCCTCCGGGGACTACGTTGTCGTCATCTCCCACAACCCGGACAATGGAACCACCAGGTACATTTCATTTATTGATTGGAACTCCTGCTTGTTGTTCGGTTTGTAGTATTGCCTTCTTTTTTCTCTTTGTACTATTGGTTGCATCTGAGTTGCTTTTCTCACCTAATCAGCATGGTGGAAAAGGCTCAATTTGTTTCACGCTAATGCTTGTGAGGGATCTGATGTAGGATACCGATTGGGTGCTTTTGAGGTTCAAATGAGAACTTAGTGTATATTAGTGGAAGCAGTTTGAGTGGCCATGTTGGTGCTTGGGAATTTTGAGCTGGTTCATAATGGGGTTGTGGTGCTGGAGAGGGGATAGCGTTGTATTTGTCAGGGTTTTGTGGTAATGATTTGGGGTTTCTAGCAATTTGAGAAGTGTTGATGTATTGGATTCTCAGGGTTGTGCTTAGGTAAGACGGAATTCTAGGTTTGGGATGTTATGGAGTGATTGAATGCTCTGATTTTGTTTTTTTGGCATTGAGACCAACTGACGCCATTTTGCCGCTCGTTAGCAGTGATATTGGTTTTGCATGCTGTTAGTTAAAGAATTTATAAGTTTGCGATTTGGTATTGAGATCAATAATGGTGACTTTGTGCTAGTCTATAGTAGCGCATTTTTTCAGGTCTAGATAAAGTTTTTCACGTTTACAAAGTGAAGAGAGAGTGTTTCTATTGCTTGACTTGTAGGATTTTATGCTTTTTAAGTATGAGGTGTGTAAGCCACTCACTGAGTTTTTTGAACAGATTTTGGTATTTTAACTGCTGCTTTGTTTTAAATTGTTTATTATATTCTAGTTAATTTGATTCAGAAAAGTTTTTCTATAGCAATTTGTAGTTGAAATGTTTCTTCTGGGTTCCCTTTCTAGGTGGAGGAAGTGATTACAGTTCATCTTAGAACTATTGGCTTCACTGGTTCTTTAAACATAGAAAACTGAAAAAGTTCAAGGGTCGTTCATATATCATAACCATTATTTTGAGGATCTAGACGTAAGCTGGTGGAAGTTTATATTTGGAGTCAAGGATTATCATGTGTTTAAGCTGAAGTTTGTTTTTCGATGGGCAACCTGACTATCTGATGGTAGGCTAAATAGCAATTCATTGTGTTATAAGATTTATTGCAACTGGTGAATATTCGATCTATAATTTGTTACAAAGTCCCTCGATCAGAATGGTGAAGAGAGAGGTAAATCTTGCCTGTATTGATTGCATTTGTTTGGCATAGAAGTACACATTAAACTTGATATTGAATTGCCTGAACGGCTGAACCAGAAATAAGTTTCTGACTTTCTGTTTAGGAAGGAACCTGCTAATTAATGAAAAGATGGTTTGTCTCATGTTGATTTAAGTCCAAGTTGCTGGATATTTTATTTGTTAATATTTGGGAAAAAAATTATTGGAAAAAATGTCAAAATAGCATAGGAAACAGTGACATTTTAGTTCAAGTGTTGAATGATGAATAAAATGATTCTATTTTTTTGACGTTCCCTATAATCCAGATTTGATATTTTAAGGATATCATGATGGGTTTAATCTATTGTAATTGATTATATTGACAGCCAATATAAACAAGATTACCTAGCGCACTTAGTCAATCTGGAAAATAAAAAGCATCCTTTTGTATTTTGGAGTTTCGTGGTAGAAAGACTAGACCTGTGTATTCTAATCACAAAGCTGATAGTTACTCTGAAATGGTGTGAAATTATGTGTCTGCTCTGGGAATCTTCAGTTTAATGGGACGTCGAATTGCTTGCAAGAGAAAGTTTTTAGCTGGATATGGTAGTAGAGGTGATTATTAAATTGCTTGTCTTTCTGGACAACTAAGCTTTCTATAAATGTGGTTCATAAAATTCAGAAAAGAAATAATCAACTGTTGATTCCAGACCTATTCCTTTTAAGTTCCAGGAGTGATCTTGATGTCAGCTTCCCTTGACAAAAATTTGCTCAAGGATGTAATGATGGCTCCATGTGAAGAGCTGTCTCGTATTGGACATGGTTAAAGGATATAACATAAATTTTTTCATAAATTCTGTACGAGTAGCATGTAAAGTCTTTGGGCAAGCATGAATTAACGTAGATGAAGAGAGCTTATCTTGCTAATGATTTGGCACAGAAGTTGTTAAAAGATTCTTATTTGATTGCATCTCATGTTTTAGACGCTCAGGCTCATATTTAAGGTGATTCCCACTAGTTATCTGTCTTTCGAGTTTAATGAGCATGGTAGGTGATCATTTGTGTGTATGTGAGAGAGATAGGGGGGGAAGAGAATCTTTTGCGTGATCCCTTGGGTGATCACGCTAACCGTTCATGTGTTCTTAAAACATATTTTCTGATTCTAGTATTTGTGCCTGAATCAACGGTGTCTTCTACAGGTATACTTCTGTTTTTCTAAGTCCTTAGCTTCTGCTTATGGCTGTCATTGCTATTTACCCTTTTTTTCTACATTTCTACTTCTGCTTTCATAAATCCTTAGATTTAAGTTATGACTGTTATTGCTATTTACCTTTTTTATTTTTTGATTGCAGGATTAAGCTTCCTTCTGGTGCCAAGAAGATTGTACCTGGCGGTTGCAGAGCCATGATTGGCCAGGTTGCTGGTGGTGGTAGAACTGAGAAGCCTATGCTCAAGGCAGGCAACGCTTATCACAAGTACAGGGTGAAGAGGAACTGCTGGCCCAAGGTTCGGGGTGTTGCTATGAACCCAGTCGAGCATCCTCATGGTGGTGGTAACCATCAACACATTGGGCACGCCAGTACTGTTCGCCGTGATGCTCCTCCTGGCCAGAAGGTTGGTCTGATCGCTGCTAGAAGAACTGGTCGTCTCAGGGGACAGGCTGCTGCTACTGCTGCCAAGGCAGAAAAGGGTGCTTAAGATACATTCCTTTCTAGGTCTCTCTTTTGTTTTAGGTTGTCGAAAATTCTGCGTTTTTGTTTGTAGGCAGTTTTCTCGGTGTATTTCTTGGAACTCATCCTTTGTGGGATGGAGCTCGTTGTTGGCCATAGTGTCAACATGGTTCAACATTTTTTTGGGGTTGGATTCGCTATAAATGTGACAGGTCTGATTGGTTCCTATTTTTAGCTGATCTAAAGCAAGTAATCTTGGTCATAGGAAGATTGGAATGCTATTTATGAGAAAGGAGATGAGAAAATGGGTAGGAACGTGCTCGATCACTTGATCAACAAATCCTTTCTTGGCCCAGGTGGTTGCTTTGGTGTACCTTATGCTCATTCGTGTTTCGTGGGACGTCAAGACACTAGGATTACTTGAAAACTAGAAGATGTCTACCAACGGGAAAGAACTTTGTGGGGTTTACAATTTCATAGTCTTGAATCTTCCTGGTTGATACTTTCTTAATGTGAACTTCACAATAATTGGTGGATGCAGTAAAAGAGGTCGTCGAGCGACTTTAATGCGTCTGGTCTCCATCCCTGGAGGCAGTTTCTGTTGAGCGGGAAAACGATGTTGAAAGTTACGCTGAGATTGAATTTCCTTCTATTGCATATTCAACAGAGAATGCCGAAGAATGAAATAATTAAAAAAAAAAAATCAAAAGATTTACCACTGTCTTCCTCTCTCTATTAAATTCTTCTATCTTGTATCGGCCATAGATATCGACGTTGTTTTAAGATGACTTGGACCTTTGCTTCCTTGAGTCACTGAGGCGATGAAATGTCTCTTTAGCATATGTATTTGCCCTGAGATACGTTAGTTATTTTAATTTTTTCTTTGTCTTTTTTTAGTACTTTCTTTGCTTGTACCTTTCTTTTTTTTCTTTTCTCGAGTGGACAAGAGGCTAACAACCTAATGTTTGACTCAAAAAATTTCCATTCTTCCTGCCTCTAATATCTTGGTTGAGGCCCGGCAAAACCACCCTTTTCCTTGTCTTGCATATTCAATAGAGAATGCCCAAGCATGGCTTATTGGCAGTTGATTGAACTTTCTCTTCCTTAGGACACTCTCTCTTGCACTCGGCCTTAGCCAGCGTTTGCATTTGGCTACAGATTAGCTTTTTATTCTCTTCTCTCTCTCTCTCTCTCTCTCTCTCTCTATAATATATATATATATATATATATTATAGAGAGAGAGAGAGAGAGAGAGAGAGGGAGGAGCTGTCGGATTATGTTGCATTAGCTGGCGACGTGCATTATTAAGTTATTAGGTTGTCCAGTTATCGCGTGTTTCTTATGGTGGGGCGAATGTTGTCTTTGATATTGTTGTTCACTTGCCTACCTCTCGTTTTATATTTTCCTGAATTTTTCTTTATTTTTGTTAAGATTATATGATTTATTAATTTGATTTTGAAGCTTATGCATCGCCTCAGTCCTCTTGATGGGCCTCAACGTTTCAATACCTCAGCAAATTCATTTCATGTGATTAAACTCTTTCTTCTTGCACTCTCAAGACATAGATTCTTCTGATGACCAGTTCCTTACTAATTAAGATAGACAACATTTACCAATCCGCATATGCCTAGCTATAAGGAATATCTCTCTTTGGTGCGGCTCCGAATATTTCCAGCACCAATTCCTTGCCTCTTCGTCTTTGTCGTAAAGCTAAAGTGGCTTTTCCAAGTTACAGGATAATCTCCAGATAAAATTTGATTTAGTTTATGCAAAAAGCTGTTTATCGGTTTTGAAAGTGAATCATTCAGTGCAAAGAAACACTAAAGTTGTGTTTGATAGCCTCGGATCTTAAATCTAAAGCTACATAAAAACGTATATTTTGAGTTATTTTTAGTTTAAACAAACTAAGAATCATTTAAATTAACCATAACCATGAATTTAAAATTAGATGAAAGTAGTCTCATATGGATCTTAAATTTTAAATGGACGTTGTCTTCTTTCTCACTTGATTTACTGCTTTTTGTCTTCCTTAGCATATAATACCGAAGCCTGATTTTTGTTTTCTTTGGTTACATATAATAGTTTAAAATCATCTAAAAAATCAAGGAAACCATTCAAAAGGAAAAGCTGCTCATTGGTCCTGAAATTTTCATAAATGTTTTTTGGTCATTTTGAAAGATGTCACTTTTCTGCAATTTTCTGAACAAAGAAAAGGTTGACGTTGATCCGTCATTAAGATATTCCCTGAAAAATGATGGCAGGTGGCTTCTCCTTTTTCCAAATTCGGCTACACGTTGAGGCGCTACATGGTTTAGGAAAAAAAATATCCACTAATTTTAGTGGCTTTTATTAGGATGAGAGAGTTAGACGATATTCTCATAATTATAATTAGATAGATGATTTGTTTTTTTTTGGAATACTTCTTCTACTTTGTCTCAGGTTTGCAGATTCTAATCTAGCTTATAGCAGTTTTGATTTCAACCTTAAAAAAGAGTTAGAAACCCGAACAACTATATATGTAATAACTTATTTTATAAGTTCTTAAAAAATTTTCACAATTTTTAACATGAGACTGAATTTTTTGGGTATTACAATCCACTCTTTATAAGGCACACGAGTTCGTGCATGTGAGACCCTAAGTCTGAGTGTTGAACTGACTTTGATATCACTGTAGCAACCAGACCCACTCCTAAGCTCGAGCCCTTGGTTATCTAGTTCTCTAGCAATTTCGATTATAACCCTAAAAAGACTAAGAACTAATACAACCATTTGTGTAATAACCTCCCTTGTAAGTAGGTTTGGGCAACGGGCCGGCCCGATGCCCACCCTTACTTATAAGGCTTTGAAAATCCCTCATAATTTTAAATACCCGACTAAATTTTTGGAGTGTTACGGTCTCTCTTGAATGCTTAAAATAAGTTAAAAAAAAAAGTAACTGCAAAAAAAAACATTACCTCGATAGGACCAATGACTTTTTAAAAAGTCGGTGTTGATTTGATTCCCACGAACGTCATCCAAGTCATCCAAGTAGCTAAAAGCAGAAAGAAAGAAAGAAAGAAGAACATTGCCTTCAGTTCCTTTAGTTCATTACCGAAACAAATAGAAGCACTTGAAGCGTTGCGGTCATAGTAAGTAACAAAAAGAGGATTGTGGCAGGTGAAAATGTGAAGTGTCCATCTAATTTCAGCCTTGCCTGTCTGCATCCTCAACTGGAGAAATGAAGTTGGTATCTGGAATTGCTTCTAGAAGCATGCCTCACAGCTTTGTTTAGTTGGGATTTGGGAGGGGTCCTCATAAAAGTTGAGGAACCATTTGGGGTCTACTTCACATGGGTCAAGCCAACTTATTGAGTTAGGTTAAAGAAGATAAATAAATTCAAGTTCTCTTCTTATATGAAAAATCAGAGTATTCAAAAACCTTTCACCATAAACCCAAGCATGCATAAGCCACATACAAAAGTATTAGCCCCGAGGTTTTATGCTATTGGGAGTGCGACTGCATCTCTCTACCATGTATTATGGTTTTCGTAGATAAAAAAGGCAAATAAATGACCAAGATTTGTTAACATTTTGTTAAAGGAAATCTAAAAGTAGGTGCCGATCAGCATTAACAATAACTTGTGGACATTCCTTGAATTTACCTTAAAATTAGGGCAGATTCATGAGACATATGTTTATGAATCTATTCTAATTTTGAAGCAAATTTATAAAATACTCGCACCTTGTTTCTAATGCCAAATTGTCCCATACAGATCTAATTAGATGAGAGGAGACGGATCATGGTGTAATCTAATAGAGATCTGTATTAAACAATTGGAAATTTAAAAGTGATTCAAAGAGTTGCTCAATGCATGATTAGTTTGAACATCACCTATTAAACTTTGTTGGTGATCAATGAAAACAGTAATTCGTTTTAGAGAAATTTACAAGTAAAACTGATCAACTGTTGGTTTCTACCAATAACTGCTTGATGTTTGAGAAATCATAAATGACTGTTTGAGTTTATAAAATAATTCATGTGCACATGTTTCTAAATGAAAAAAAAAAAAAAAGAATTTAAAAACGGCTACATTACTTTCAATATTCTTTTCAGACCAAAAAAAAAATTAAAAAAAATTTCATTTGCTTATTTCTCTACAATTTCACCTTTCACTCTTTCTATCCACTGATATGGAATTTGGTTTCATGCACATATGAGCCGGAAGTGTGAAAGCCCGCCCTCCCTCACCTCTACCCTCCAAACACCACAGTCTCGTGTTTGTTTGTTTACACGGTGGATCCCACATAAAATAACATAAAAAATAGTTCTTAGGTCACATCAGATTTGAAATTCGAGACTATTAAATACACCCTGTCATAATAATCATAAGGTTTCGACTGGATGGGCTAGACCCACACCTCTCATATATTGTGGAAAAAGAAATATTAAATATCTAAGCAATTTATTATGGTCGAACATAATCCTCCCCAAAATATTTGGAGAAATAAATCTAACAGGAGAATGTCTTAAAAATCACCAAGTGCGTCCACTAGATATTTATTAAAAACATATGCAGCCTTCCTAGTTCCGTCAAAACTTTTCAACAAATTTTAAGGAGGATTTGAAATCCACGCCCGAATATACCGTTTATTCAAAGTTTAAATAATTGATGTCGGTTTCAGATACCACAGCTATCAAATATCCAATCAGTGGTAGAAATGCTAGGTGAGTATATCGAAGTTTATATGAAACACTTATATAGTATGTCTTTATTATCAAATGATTTTGAGGCCATCCATTAGCGAAAATAAAATCTTATTTCATTAATCTGCATCAATCTCAAAAATTAAAACAGATTCATTCAATATCAACACATGAATTTACTTTTGAATAAAAATTTATAAAAAATTTACGAAATGTTATTATTACCAAACAACCCCATGATAAGTACAGGTGTATGTTGTTATTTTCCGGCGGTCTGGTCCGAGCCGCAGACTGACCAGTCAAAATTAGGTAGATATGAAACGTGTCCACGTAGGTTCGAACTTTTGACCTTTCTGAAGGCGAACGCCTTGAGCCCAAGGCGAACGGGCAGCAACTACGATGGTTCGCGTTTGGAATGGGGGATTGAAACAGAAGGTGGTCCAGAAAACGAGGGTATTTGCTCACTATTTATTAATTTTAAATTAAAAAAAATCTGGTGTTAAAAATAAGTTAACCGAATAATACCGTTGCGAAATTATTAAATAAGAAAAGGCACGAAGAACTGTGCCCGACCACACTCTCATCGCTCTCGTATTTTCGATCGCTAGGGCGGGAGGAAACGGAGGGAACCATCCCGCCGTTCGTTCTTCCATTCTCGTTTTGATCCGCCGGCGACAGCACCATCGATCCGCTTCTTTCGTCTCTCTCTGTCTCTTCCCTGGTCGATACAGTGAGCTCTATCTCCATTTTTCTGGACGGTTTTTCTCTCTTGGTCCGATCCGACCTTTTTTCATTTTGGTCATGCTCTTGCAACTCGGCCGTGATCTCATGCTTGTTCGTTTGTTTCTGGTTTAGAATTTGCGTCATATTCTTATGGCCATTTTCCTTCCATTAGTACGAACCGAATGTTTGGTGCGATGTCTGTGCAGAAGGCTTTTTTTAGCGTATCAAGCAATGGTGTTCTATGTGTTGCCGTGGAAATAAATGGTTTTCTTTGCGGACTTTTCTTGGTTATCGTTTTTCACCCGTTCTCGCTGTTTCGAAGCGTTATTGTTTTGTCTTCTGTTTCAAACCCGTTCATGGATTTGTGGTCAGATTAAGTTGGTTGATTTGTTTGGCGCTCCCAAGTAAGCGTATAGCAGAAAAGAAGGTCGCCGTCTTTCTAGATTTTATTCTACTTCAAGATTTCCGTTCGTGATTTGCTTTACCTGGGTCAAGTTTGATTTGTTAATCGTGGTGGTCTATTTGTGCAGGTTGAGTGCTAAAGAGGACGGTTTTACGTGGTCCATTTATCCTGAAATTGGAACATTTGCGTTCTAGACGTTCTTCAAATGGGCTATATAGGTGTTCATGGTGTCAACACACTGCATAAGTACAAGTACAGTGGCGTCGATAGGTCCTATGTGGCGAAGTATGTCTTGCAGCCATTCTGGAGCCGCTGTGTGAATCTCTTCCCACTTTGGATGCCGTAAGTGACGTTTCTGTTGCTCCCTCATCTTTCTTTTTGAGTGTGTCTCCTTTTTCTCTTTCTCATTATGTAGGTCAAGATAAAATTTTGGCAGTTTTTTGCTTTTACAATCTTTTCGTGGAGATGTCTTAGGGTCTCCATGTGGACGGTAACAAGACTAGGGTGTGAGTTCGACCGAATCTCTTTGCTTACCTATTTTGTTTCGTCTAGTGTTGTTATTGTTGAGTATAAGGATCAAACTTCAGCTTCAAAGAATTTGAATTCAGGTGTAACTTAAGGACATACACACATCATCAGATTTAGTTGTCTTTCCCTTATCTTCTGTTCTATTGTTGTAAACCATGTCCTCTAATGGTTATCCTTCTAGTATCTGTAACATCTTGGTAATATCTGTAAATATCTTTTGATAAATACAGCAATATCTGATTGTGCGAATCTCTTTCCATCTTTCGTTTCTGATCCAAAAACTCTTCATGGTATCAAAGCCATTGAAGCTCTAGAGCAGATCGGTCCTTCAATCTATCGTGTGTGTTCTGAAGTTATGGCAGCCAATTCCGGCACCCATCAGTATGCTGCCCAATGGAATGCTGCAACATGCCTAGTTTCGGTGAAGCTAGACAAAAGAAATTACTTGCTCTGGCGAAACCAGATCAGGTCCGTAATGACTTCTCAAGGGTTGCTGAAGTTTGTTGATCGTGTTTTGCTCCATCTCAATATATTAAGAAAGAAAACAATAGGCAAGAACCAAATCCAGCCTATGAAGAATGGGAGCATTCTCATCAACTCACATTGAGTTGGATTCAGGCTACTGTCTCTGAGCAAGTCTTGGGCCAGATTCTTCATGTTGAAACAGCCCAAGAAGCCTGGGGCAGATCTAGAGCGATCTTATGGCTCACAATCTCCCTTGCGCAATGTTGATGGTCAAGTTAGAACATGCGCCCTGTAACTATTTGATATATCCCTACATTCTCCGTTCTTTTAGGATGTCAGTACTCTTAATTTTTCTGACGTCAATCCTCAGTTTTATTCTTTTGCTAGTGATATCTCTTTTACACTTGAAAGATGTAGGTCTAGGAAGCAAATCTGCATGCTGAAGGGATTGGCTGTTAAAACCCTGCATATGTCAGAGGACCATGGCTCTTCTAGATCTAGCAATCTCTTTTGGCTATCGGGACATTGGTTTTTGCATAGCATATTCTCTTGACTCGTCATTGACATTATCATCATCTTTCCTCTACCATGACATTGGATGACCTCTTAGGTCAGCTTGCTGTGATCATCATTCCACCATAATCGACAAATGTTGGGTTTGATCTACGCATGTCATCTTGCTCCTTTTTCTTCTTGTCTCTTTCTATCTAGAGATAGGGGTGAAGCAGGTGGTATATGATTGTGTATCTCCCTCCTATCCCCCTGTCACCTATTCTAATGCTCTAATTTTTTAGATGTCCGATTTTTTATGGTCTATATGAATTACTAGATCTTTTGTAGTTCAGTTCCTTCTATTTTTTATAGCTCACTCACTCATCTTTATTTTGGTACCTATATGTTGTACTGGAAACCGGCCCTTAGGCTCTTATTCATACTTGTAAACAAATAATTGATCTGATTATGGTTTTGTAGCAATGCTAGTTATTTTAGGCCTTTTGCTACTCTTAATAACTGGTAAGTGAAATTGAATGAACATTCTAGTTTGTTTTGTCATTTGAAATAAATACTGACTTATTTTTTCTCTTCATTTTGTACCTTTGGGTGCATCCACAGGCCAAACATGGTACGTCTGATCTTATTCTTCAGTAACAGTTGAACTATGACTGTTCCATATGATGGTTTAATTAATCATACTTGGGATGCACGTGCTGTTATTTACTGCAGATCACTTTGACGGGTTTCATGTTCTTGGTGGTATCTGCTCTTCTGGGTTATGTAAGTTATACTTTCCAGAGTTTGTTGTTATGTCAAGGTTGATGTTTAATATTGTAGTTCTTCTAAATTCAGAATCTCAGATGTCTTAGGCAGTAGGCCTTGTATCATATGGTTATTCCGCTCCCAAGGACAGTTCTGAACTAATGTTGTGGTGCAATGTACTGAAATTTATTGAAGATGATTTTCTAATGCATCTTGTTTCTCAGATTTTGCAAGTGTGTGTGAAAAACTAGCTGTATGACAGTAGCTTGCATTCAGCTTGAGGATGGCTATAACAATAAGGGACTTAGTCCAGCCATGTCTTCTTAATGTTTTTTCATTTGTCAAGCAAATAACTACATTAGTTCTATATAAGCAGATATTGCAGATGTAGTGTATGCTTTTTTCATGCAACAATTGGTAAGAGCTTTTGATGGTTCTCTTTTCCTGTTTGTTTGCAGACTCTGCTCATTAGCTGCCCCCTTTCTTGCCTTTGTACCAGCTTTTGGTTTCTTGCTATGCTTTAGAATAGCCTTTCACATCCTTAAAATGAGTAAAACCAACTAAGGCTGAATCAGCAGCTGCATTTGATCCATAATTGCATTCAAAGTTGAATTTTTGCAATCTCTCATCAATGATAAGTGGTAACAGAGACATTAGGTGAAATTAAAAAATTCTGTGCACCTTTATAGTTAAAACTTAAAAGTGTGCCTAGGCATTGGGAGGCTGCATATATAGATGCCTAGGCCACCTAGGCAGCCCAAAAAAAAAATATTTCTGAAAGTTTTAACTCTAAAAGGTTTATTTTTTCAGTTACATTGTTGCATATATGCGCACATGCTGTGTAACACTGTGGTTGCTGGTGTACAGCCTATGTTTAGATTGCTGAAGTGGCCCCTTGCAATGAGATGCCACTGATAATTTTGTTTAGAAGTAGAAACAGCGAAAGCAACTATATCTAGTCCCCTTCTTCTTAATATTTCTTTAATGAAGTTCCATAGAGTTCCTTGGCAGGGGATTGACATGGTGAGCAACTTGACAAATGTGAACGAACAAGTTATTGTTTGGATGGGAATTGACTGACATTAGGATATTGTCATAAATTTTTGCCAGCTATTTCATTTTGTTGTTCTTAGGTGTGTATGGTGAATTTAGAAGGTAACTTTGCCTGCGTGCCAGGCGGTGCCTAGGCAAAAAAGGCGACTGATATTTTTTTATTAATATTTTTAGTTTTGTTAACTATTACATAATAAAATTATGTACTTACTGAACTGTAAGCTTCTATTTCCAGGTGTGCCTATCACCATTAACACAGACATGTGCAATACAAAAAAATAAAACATGAAAAACTATTCTGTTCTGTTCTATTATAATTGAATTATTATACTTTGTTAGTAAAGCCAAAAAGTAAAACATGAAAAACTGTTCTGCTCTTGTTTACATGACAACTAACAGTACATTTGCTGCTTGTTTACATACTGGAAAACCGTTCTGTTCTGTTCTAGCTGATGCCTTAGTTTGATAGACAAAAGAAGACATGTCATTCTTGTTTACATACTAGACACAATGCTTGCATTTCTTAGGATGAGTTCATATCAGAATCCAATGCCAGAAACATACCTAAAACATTCTGACTTTAAAACAACAGTTTCTCTAGATAAAGTACTGCAATAGAAAAATTAAATATGAATTCTGGTGTAAATAACTGTATATCCTGTTATGAATTGTAATCCATTTTGTGTAGGACCTTATAGACTATTTCATTTGAATAATTTCAAACGAAAATGGTATTAAATCAATACGTATGACATACATTACAAGACATATAATATACATTATAACAGCTTATGAAAATCAGTACATACCTTCCCATGGACTGGGCGTGCTGGTGCCTAGGCACGAGCCTAGGCACCAGCACCACACCCATTACCTAAGTGATGGACGTAGGCAATGCGTGTGGAATATCGCCTAGTCCACGCCTAGGCGTGGCCTAGTTGACACCTTAACAACATAGGAAAATAATAAAAAGAAAGAATATGAATTTCCATATTTTAAAAATATTGCCAAAATGAAGATATCAAGTTTTCATCACCAAATTTTAACATTGATTTTTTTAATGTCATTTTAATTTGGGTTTTCTGTAACATTTTTACTTGAAATTTATGAAATGAGTAGGAAACCCAAAATTGCATAATTGTTTTTAGAATTTTTATATTTTAGTATTTTTTTGGGATCACAGAGATTTTCTTGAGAAAAAGAGCTTTTTAATTACTGAAGAAAACATTACCAAAAAATCTATATTGATATCTGTTGCAATGGTTCTAACTCAAGTATGTTCCAGTAACTGGTACCATTATCAGGCAACATTTAGTTCTACATATGACCATAAAATTTAGAAACTTCTAATATCAGCAGTTAATCCCTTTTGTCTTTACTTTTGGAGTAACCTATTTATACTTTTCCTTGTCCAGTGTGGAGTGTGTGGTCCACTCATTCTTTTTGTTGCATAACCTTTTCATGATGATGTTTTTTTTTTCCCTCATTGTACGTTCCATGTAGCATTAGTTTCATGCATAGGACATTTATGTAGTGCATCGTCCAATAGTCTAGTACTTCCTCTGACTTTTTTCAGTTTCTGATTGTCATTGTAGATTTATTCTCCTCGTCTGGATTCTCCTCCACCACGTTGGGTGCATATTGCACATGGGTTGCTCCTCTTTTTATATCAGGTTTGTGCAAGCTCTCCTTGTCTTGTCCAACAGAGAATGATTCAAAATCTAAAAGGGGAACAAGTGTAGGCTTTATTTGGAAAACACTTGGAAAAGACTAACCATGAAATCCATAAATAGACTAAATGAAAACTCCATACTGGTTGTTCTGGAGCACCACAGTGATCATATCCAGGATTTACTGTCTCCTCAAGATGAGACACCTATACAGAGAGTTGAGAGTACTGTCAGAACAATTTTAGGTCAACATCTTTATCTGAAAACGGGCTTCAGGAGGAAGTCAGCTTTCTCAAATAACTCCTATGATAAAGAATTGAAGCTTCTTCTACTTTTGAAGTGCTTTATTTCGAAAAGCTGACTGTGTTGTGTCCTTTGTCAAGTTAGCATGAGCATCTAAAAGTAGGTATCTCATCTTTGCCTTGGACTAACAGCAATTTAGAACTTGGGGCCTTTCAGTATTCTTTAGGGTGGCCTGCGTAAGATAAGTGTCAGGTTTCATTGACTTCTTGGGTTTCTAGTGACAAGAAAACTGTATCGAGGTCTAAAGGCAAGGCAACGGTTTGGTCAACTACCACTTCTTAATGATAGGATTTGATTTGAGTAAATGGCATGCCTCGTCTGCTTTTAATACTTACATGGTTGGTTACAGGCTTTACAGCTAATGCATGAGACACTGTGCCAGTATTTGAAGTTGTTTGGGTATAAATTTGATGTCAACTTTCTGCTTACAGACATAAAATTCAATATATTAACTGTTTTGTGTGAAAATTTGTGTATTCTCCAAGGACTGCATCTATCTTGCTAAACCCATAAAAAATCTTTGTTGTCATATGCACTACCATCATCAGTTTTTCTTCTTGTCCAAGTCTGAAGAAAATTGTTTAAACTTGAAATAGGAGAGCTTGTCTGGCTGATATTCTGTGGTACAGGCTTATGCTCCCTTAATATGTGATAGCAATGTGCTTTTCCTCCATTTTGTTCATTCTATGCATTTGTTCTTTTGCACTGGCAAATCACTTTCTAATAGCACCCATCGGTTTCCTCTTTTGCTATTACATTTTACTGGGTGATTTTTATCTTGTTTTTGGTTTGATTGATTGATATCAAATACATGCTCTAATTCCTTTCTGTTGCCACTACATGCTAAGATTGATGTTGCTGCATAATATGTTGAACCTATCAGCTGTCTTTCTTATTGCATTTTTCATGTCTTATTTTTGGTGTATGTTATATTCCAGACTTTTGATGCTGTTGATGGCAAGCAGGCCAGGCGCACTAATTCATCCAGTCCACTGGGTGAACTCTTTGATCATGGTGATTTCTTCATCATGCTTGAGCTATAAGGAACTTCTCAATTTTGTGTGAATTGTGCTTGACTGGTTTAAGTGTACAATTGCAGGTTGTGATGCGCTTACATGTGCGGTATGTTCCTTTCTTCAGCTTTCCTGAGTTGAAGGATTGGGCTTTGCTTGATTCTTTCTTTCAATGATTGCTTCTTAGTTTGAGGCTCTGGCATTTGGGAGCACTGCTATGTGTGGAAAGGATACTTTCTGGTTTTGGGTGATAGCAGCAGTTCCATTCTACTGTGCTACATGGGAACAGTAAGTCATGTTTGTGTTTACTGTGATGAATATTATCGCCTTGTTTTCTAACCTTTTATTTTCCATCAGTTATCTGTATGGATATTTTGTTATTCTTCTTCTTTGCCTCTGCCTTCTAAAATAAGTTTGTAAAACTAAAAAGTAAGGTTGCAACATCTCTTTTTATCTTTTCGTCTGAAACTTTAGCTCTCTATCATCTTAGCTTAAACTTATTTCATCTCTTCCTGGTTTTCTTAAAATTTCTGCAGCTTCTTCACCAACACGCTTATTCTTCCAGAAATAAATGGACCTACCGAAGGGCTTATGCTGATTTACATGGCTCATTTTTTCACAGCTGCTGTAGGTAATGCCGTGTACTTGTTATTTTTTTCTTTTACACAGTTTCTTTAGCATTAATCATTCCATATATTTTAAATGCTATCTATTGTGTGGATAGAATGTTTATCTGGCTTCCTTCATTGATTTTGATCACTTTCTTATTATTTGCCGATGCAATTTGGGCATCTTTTCATTGTTTGAGCGTATTTTTTTTATCTTTCAAGTTTTGGGCACATTAACTTATGATTCTTATGGTGATAATCTTTTTTTCCCTTTATAAGCATGCCTGACGAAGTGACCTGTATTAATTTTTACTATCTTGTTTTCTATAAATCATTTTTTATGTAACTTTCAGGTGCTGAATGGTGGGTGCAGGATGTTAGATCGTCTATTCCGATTTTGAATTGGATACCCTTGATTCCTGGTAAGGCTTTCTGATAAGACGTGGGGTGTAACTACCATCCAGTGATGGGAGACAAAGTTGGTACTGTTGATTTAGTTGATTGTGCATAATCTGTAATAACTGCAAACTCTGGCTGACTTCACCATGGTGTGCACATAAAACATCTCTTACTTTTAAGGCTCTACATTTCATTTAAACAATAGTTTTTGGTATCCCAATAGTTTTTGGTAAGTGACATTATGTTGGTAAAGATTAAAGAACCTTACTAATATCCTCAGTGTTACTTATTATCCAATCTTAACGTGACATTTCCAGTTGCGCAAATGCAAATAACTTTGTAAGGCATGTAACTATGACTCAAAAAGGATGCTTCTCTCTCTCCCTCTGCATCTGTCTCTACAGATGGCTGTAATAGTTAAAATTTTATTTCCTTAAATTCAACATCTGAAGTGCTTCTGTGTAGGTGAGTGTGTGGTCCTTCACAGCGAATTGTGAACGTTTGCAGCACTTAGATAGTTAGATGCATTAATAGTTTTGCTACTTCAGTGATATACTGTATCCCAGTATCCCATTTACAAACTCTTTGACCTGATTCAAATTTTGCTTTATATTCTACAGCATGACTCCGTAAGTACTCACCCTTTTAGCCATTACAAGCTTTAAAGAATTGAGTAACTTTTCTTCTGCATTATTGTTGAGCACCATGATGTTTTACTAAAAGGTTTAGAGCATTTTTTTTCTCTTTTTTTTTAAGAAAAAATCCGCACATTTTAAGATTTAGGAGTGTGTCCTTTTTGTTTACTTTCTATAAAACTTAATAGAGTAGCTCCAGTGGTCAATGATATTCTCTGCTATATCTTTAAAGCAACTTTTCTTTCTTTTTTTTTTATCAGCTTGGTTGCACATTTGAAGTCATAGTTATTTATTTCAGGAAATAGACAGATGCTTTTTTCAAGATTTTGATTGATGTCATATGTTAAATTTGCTAACATGTCTTGCCAGTTCCATGACTATTGTCTATGTCACACGGGCGTTGCATTTGGAATGTCGCACCAGCATCGGCATGATGCTGATGTGGGTGTGGCCTCGATTCACACCCATGCACTGTCAACAAGTGTCGGGTGCAGTCAATCGCACCCGACGTTTTCCGTTCAAATTGGATGCACACCTGACTCGAGTTTGACACAAGTTGGGTGCAGTCAGCCCGCGTCATGGCCTTTTTTGTCTTTTTATTTTACTTTATTTTATTTTTAACTTTTAAGTTAAAAAGTAAGGGATTAAGGCACAGTCGTTTACTTTTGATGGTGCCATCTCTCCTTTCTTTTGTGCTTGCTCCCTTTCCCATTCCAGTGCAGTGAAGGATTTTTTCCGCAACTGAGACTCTTGGGTGTACTTCTGACGGCCAACAGTGACGTCCAACTGGTCTCTGACAACTTGCAGCCGTTTTTTTTTTCCTCTTGTGGCAGTCCACGCAAGCATTCTCAGCCCCCTTTCATTTTTCTCCAGCAACCGGCTGTTCTGTCCGACGTCCGGCTGTTGCTCTCTCTGGTTCAGACTCCATTTTACTCAAATGAATGTTTTATTGTTTTTTTCAATCCCTTTCGTTGTTTTATTGTGCATCGTAGTGACTGTGGGCCTTTGTTTAAGTTTTTTTTGTTCATTTGTTTTGTTTATGTTGGTTTTTTTTCATGCACACACAATGTTAGACTGCTAGTTTATTTTTTAGTTTAATTTCTGCAGTCTGCATTCTTGCCCTTCTATTTTCATTTTGTAGTGTCACGACTTACTGGTGCTTCTATATTGCTGTTAAATACTTATAATGTCGATGTTTGATTGCTAACGTTTTTCAGTTTCTGTTTCACTGCAATGACTGTTATGGTGCTGTTTAGCATGTTTTTAGGATTCCTTTCTGTTGTGTTTTTCAATTTTTGTTTTCTTGCTGTATGTTTTTTCAGTATACTGTTTTTATAGTGTACATTAATTTAATGTGGAAAGTTTCCTGTTATTATATTTATATATTTCATTTTCTAGCAGTTACCACTAAATGTGGAAGTGTATTTCACATTCAGTGTTTACTATTTAATATTTTACTTAGCAGGTAGCACCGAATGTACATGTACATTGTGGGAGTGTATTTCACATTTAGCTTACTTTACATTTACAAATTACTATACATAATTATATATGCCTGATATCATATGCCTAATGTTTGTAAGCATGTTATATTCAGATACATCATACATTATAAGTATGTAATGTATGATATATATATATATATATATATATGTATGTATATATATGTATGTATGTATGTATATATAAAATAAGTAAATTAATAATAATAACACCTTTGTCACACCGCTGCACCTAAATTTTTTGGGAAGTGCCGCTTTGGCACCTGCATCCACACCCCACACCTATGTGACATAGACTATTGTATTATTTATACCATTTTGGACCATTTTAAGTTTATTTATTGGTGGCATTGTTATCCTTTAGTCATTGATATGTGGTCAGGCCTCACTGTCATAAAACATCATCAAGCTTCCATCCTTTATTTGTTTGACAATAACATCACTGAATCAAATGGAGATGACATAATTGAAACCACATTACTCTGTTATTTGTGAAAACCTAATATTGAACTGCTTATTATTTCAATTTTTATGATGGTCTATGTATTTCTATTTTATCCCTTGAGAAACCTTTTTTCCTATCGCATTTTTCTTTTGATTTCTTAGTCCACTGACAACTTAGTCATTTTTACTGTATTCAGAAATTCCAACATATCGGATGGTGCTGTTTTTAATGATTATTGGTGGTGTTGTGCCTACTGTTTCATACAAGTAAGTCATCATGTATACTTGTATATTCTCAACCTAAGGAATGGTAACTTTTGCACGATAAAATCTCTGAAGTCCTTGTGCCAAACACTATTTTGTACCAGATGAGCTTCTCTTTTCGGTTCACCGACATTGCCTTCTTTCTTGTTAACAATTTGATACCCTGTGAAGATTATTGCATCATTTTAATATTGGCTTGTGGTATTCATTAGCTTCAGATTCTAGATTTATAGCGTGAGTACAAGACCAATGTCATTGTTATTTTGTTCCTTGATTGAGAAGATTTTACATGTTTCCTCTCCAACAGAACTACCTTCATGATCATGAATCCTTTCATATACACATTTTAGCAGTCATGAGATGATGACTGCTTCTCCTTCCATAATTTCAGCATATGGGATTATGCAGTGTTACCGGTTTGATACCTTGTTCGAACCCTGTTACACATTTAACTGCTTACACATGTAAATTGTTCCCACTCGATGTTTACAACATTGTGGCCTCTACTAGTCTCAAGGTTAAATTGCAGCAGCAATCTGGCCTTATGCTGGGATGTACATCTGAAATTAAAATCCAATAAAAGAACTGTGTGTCTACATGTAAATTGAAAAGCAATATGAACTATGACAAAATGACACACTCATAAAACTTGAATTCCATCCAATAGATGCAAAGCTTTTCTGATAGTTACTTAAAAAGTCTATGGGTTTCATTTTGTGAAATCTTCTGCCGACTCAGTCCTACATATGTATATGTATATTCTGAGATGAAGAGTGACAACAAAGAGAATACTTTTTTGAGGCTATGCTAGTCTCTTTGCATATCTAACTCAAGGTAATATAACCATGTACTACCTTGGAATTTGTTCTCTATTAATTTTGCCAAGTTTTAGGTGTTCTTTCAACAACATCCAAAATTTAGGGGTGTGTGTTTTTTCTTGTTCAAATTTTAGAGGGTTGTTTGCAAAAATTTATTTTTAGTTAAAAATGACATTGGATTAAACATTCTGAGTTTAGCTTGTCTTAAAATTTAGAATTTGTCAAGGTGCTCTGTGACAATTGGTTCTGCCTCCAACAGTACTGGATGCTTTTCTTTTTAACTGGGCTGTCAGATGCTTAGTTCATGTAATATGTCATGTTCTTTCAACTGTATTTGAATAAATATATCTCCAGCATGCTGTGCTGTCATCCTCAGATCTTCCTTGCTGAAGAACATGGTGTGCATGTGCCAATTTCTCTGCATTTTCCTTCTATGCAGTATATTCAATGTACGCAAAGTTGTGCGAGCAAGGAGGGGAAGCATGTTCCTTGCGTTAGCTATGGTATACTTTTTCCTTTTGTAAAATAAAACTTGTTCCAGGGTCTTCTTTTTGTTGGCATAATTTTTTGTTTTATTGCAGCTTTTCCCATTTGGCATGATTTTGGGGGGAGTTTTGGTGTGGTAAGAAATACTAAAGTATTACGTGATACTCTATGGTCAATTTGCTGAATAATCAGATGCTGGTGTCACGTAACTTACTGAATTTTTATACAGGTGTTATCTCTCTCCTTCAGATATCATGCGCCACCATCCTCATTTGCTGATAGTGGGAACTGGGTTTGCATTTGGTTTTCTTGTGGTTAAGTACCTGCCTGGCCTGTTGTTAGTAATTTATTATTACTGTAGGGATTACCTTTCCTGCATCGTACAACACTATTAGTGCAATGAGTCCTTGCTTGAGGAATTTAAAAAAAAAAAAAATTTAAGAATCCCAGAGATTCTATGCATATCTATCATAAGGTAGTGCTGGTAGAAAACAATCTTTCCATGCTACCATGTCTTAGGAAAGACTTGTAAGTTGCACTGCCCCCCTGGGGAGTTGAGCCATGAGGGCCTCCCCTGCAGTGCAGATTAATATTGGAAGTTGATTCCGCGCTGCTGTTCTGCTGTTAAGATTGTTCTGAATATGAAATATTGTCTAATGTAGTTATTTATGTAGTGAAAAATTCTATGGAAAACAAGGGCACTTCCATGTTTATTAAACCTGTGTTTGTGTTGGCAGGGGCGGATGATCTTGGCTCATTTATGTGATGAACCAAAAGGCTTGAAAACTGGAATGTGCATGGTCTTTCTCTCTTTCTCTCTCTCTCTCTCTCTCTTCTGTCAGTTTTTTTGATACACTTATTTATAATATCAGTTCACTGGGTTGCAAAGTGGTCTCAACAGTCTTCTCAATGAAATCCGATTCTCTTCCTGAATCCCTTACCTATCTTTCGTCCAAAGGCAGAACTAGGGTATGCAATGCAGACTCTCTGCCATGGATGAAACAATCTTTGAAGGGAAAGAAACGGTGTAGTCTCTAAGCTCCCACCCTGGACCACCAAGTGTCACAGGAGGCACCCACTATTTGCCCTCCCAATGGACAATGTTAGAGCATTACGTTCTTGTCATGTAACCTTATAACAAAAGCTTTTTTTTATCTTGAGATAGTAGTCTCATATTAAAGCTTGTGAACATGATAGTGGAATTTTCATACCCAAGTTCGCACTTCTCTCTCTCTCTCTCTCTCTTTTTTTTTTAATTTCTTCATGAGTTTAGGTTTGGAACTAAACTGTTTCCTCTTGTAACAGTCCTTGTTATATCTTCCACTTGCAATAGCAAATTGTCTGTCTGCAAGTCTTCTTGGCGGGTACATGAACTCTGAACACTTTTATTGGCTGAATTTTTTAGAACTTTTATTAAGAATTCTAAGTTGCTCTCTTGCTTTGTTGCAGGATACCACTTATCGATGAATATTTGATTCTTCTTGGATATTGTGCATTTACTGGTAAATGATTTTTCAAAACATTTTCATTTTGATTTCTGCATGGTGTTTTGGCTGCCTCACCTTTAATTCTACTCTGTGCAAGTGTCCCTTTATATGCATTTTGCCACTTCTGTTGTCCACGAGATTACAACTGCTCTTGGAATATATTGCTTCAGGTGAGAAATTATACATGTCTGCTCTTAATGATATTTGAACTTAGACACTGCACTTAGTGGCATAGTGAGGTTAAGTTCTTAGAAAACCATTCAGAAGTACTTCCTTAGTAGGTCATAGCTCCCAAAAATAATGCTGATAGTCCTAGTGAACTCAGACTGCTACGCTGGAAGCAGGCATTAGTTACTTAAGTTTAGACTGATTTGGTGAGGTTACCTTATGGGAGGGTGAAAATTTTGACTGGACCATCAGAATCTTATCTTATATGAATTACTAGGATGAACTTTGTGTAACTAGTAATGTGTAATTGGATTATCCAACATCATTAAATCAAATTGGACCAAGCTACATTGCTTTTGAGTCATGACTTTGACTGAGATGATCCCAACCCAGTCCATTAACTTCTGCCAGAGCTGCATCATCTGGCCACACTGACTTGTAGAGAAGTAAACCAGATTCTGCTATACGTCTAATGCTCTGTACCTTGTAGAGATATTTCTCTGCTTTGGATCCTTGACCAATTTCTGAAGTTCTTTAGGTTACTTCTAAAGACATTAAACATGCATGGATATAGTCCTGCTTATATTTAAAAATTTTCTGTACCTGTTCAGGATTACCAGAAAAGAAGCTTGAACTCTCTGCTATGGACGTTAGAATGTACAGGTGGGTCAATGCTTGTACTTTTTTCTTTTTAAAATTTTTAACTCACGGATCAGGGACTAGGCTGCTTCTTTATGGTAATGTTCTAAATTGCTTGTCTTTAAATATGGACAGGATTAACCAGAAAGGAAACTTGAAGATTTGCTTCTTTAGAACATATAAGGTGCAAGTCCTTGTATCATTCAATTGTTATACACCTGTTATTCTCCGGCTGGATATTCGGAAAGTTTTTCACTTGCTGCCATTTTTTCTAGCTGGCTCCCAAGTGGTTTAATTGGGGATGATTGTGTCAATTATTTTGGATTCTATGTGAAAATATGGATTAATTACATATGATTTTCCAGAAAATTTGAAAATATAGAGATTTCAGCTTGACATTGGCTGCTTGGTAAATTAGTGCTTCATTTGTCCATCTGAAATTGAAAGATCATGTTCATGGCAAAATTCTGATCTTTTAGACTGAAAATATGCGAACCATGCAAACTGTCTTCAAAGATTTTATACTTGATACGCTACATGTACCTTTTAGATTCTTTGCAATTGATTAGTCATGATTGGACATCTCTGAACTCATGGAGTCATGGTTAAATCCAATTCATATTTTTTTTATGCCCTGTTTGAGCATATCTTAAAGAATCTTCAAGCCCAAAATGCCTGTAATTTATTAGGTTAAAATGCTAAGCAGTTAATCTTGGGCTCTCGGGCCTTTTTAAACTTTGATACACCGAAAATAGAAAAGTGTTTCATCAATTCCTTATTGAAGAATGGTCATTTATGTATCCATGCCACATTTTCGAAAACCTATCTGTTGCCTCCTTGTTTGTGTTTTCTTCACAAAAGGAAATAGGTATTTCTGAGTTCATCTAAATTGATGCATTTCTTTCCTTGGTATTTGGACCATAATAAAACTTTGATACGAGTCTTCCGGTGATTTAGAAAGTCAATCTCAAGTAAACCGACTCTAAATCACATTTGACTGTTTGATATTGAGACATGTAAAAGAGCAAATAAAATATTAACTAATCTGGAAAAATATATAATATCATAGTGCATTACAACCATTAAGGGTTAGGCATGTTGGTTTTTCACTAAACTGCTGAAAGGACAGCCGACAATGAAAATGGATCGGGAATATCTCCTTACCAGTCTGTATAGCGGAATTTGATAAATAAATTTAGATCGAACTACTAATTGGATTCTGTTCAGTTTCGCAGTTTCGTACCCAAATCTGAATCAAATGCAACATCCGACTACACAATCTGATAACGGTACCTGATTACACGCATAAATGGCCGATCTTGTGCTTGTCTGGTTCAAATTTGATCCTGAAAATTAGGTTCTGAATCCAACTCTGATTTTCCAGAATCTGATTAAGTCGAATTTGTTAAAATGCTGGATCCTTTTTTAATCCAAATCGTTTACATGCTTATCCTTATATCTTAGTGGTGTTTTACATTAAGAAAATCTGTTTTCCCTACAGCTTATTGCCGTAACCCTTGGTTCTAAGTCTCCTCTTTTGAGAAACGAAAAGTAATCGCTGAAATATATTTCATACTGTATTTGCTGTCTCTCTTTTCGTGTACCAAGAAGGATTTCCAACATTCCTTTATCAATTTTAAAGCATTGCCTTTGATCTTTTCAAATTTCACCAGTAAACGTACCCATACAGTCATATGCCATAAACAAATGGTACCATCATGACCATGAAAATGAGAAAAATGAAGCTGAAACGTCCACAGCAGGCGACTTCCAGTACCCTTTTGATAATGACCACTTATTTTGCTCATAAGAACTTTATATTTCCTCTTACACCAAAACAGTGTATTAGATTTTATCATCGGAACATGTATGCATGCTACTTCTTCATGAAACTGAGGCCAAATGCCTCAATGCATCTAATGCTCAACAAAATAGAGCAGTTTGGGCCCTATGATTTGTAGTGCCATGAAAACCACATTCAAGTATTTAAAAAAACTGCTGTCTAAAACATGTAATCTTCTAAATAAATGACACGAACTGTTGATTATAAAAAAAACAAAACAAATTGTTGGTCATCATTGGATACAAATTTTGCCTCTCCCCATCCCTACTTCTCTTCCATGTTTGAGACCCAGTTCAACAACATCTATCAGGTATGGCCGTCATTCACAGTCTCGCATAACCACTCCCTTTTGCCACGAAAAATGGGGGCACAGGCAAGAACAAGGACGATCACGATAATAGCCAAAATTATCATTCCCTTACTGGAAGACAAGTGATTGTCTTCTTTATTCCTAACCTCAGGAGTTGTCTCTAGTTTTCTTGCCTTTAGTTTCAGCGCTCCACTTTCTTCTTCCACTCTAGAACTGCCTATGAATTCCGTTTGTTGTTCATCCTCCATGGTGTCATCTTTAGGTGATCTGCCATGATAAATGATAGAGCATTCGGCTGTTGGAGGCATTAACGGATTGGAGCTGTCTTCTGCAGAAGCACTGTTGGGCAACAGGGCAAGTTGGCCAGCGACCAAGAAGACACTGGTGAACAAGGCAACCGCCTCTTTGGTATGAACCATACTTGTAAATGAATTGTTGAAAGAATTTTTCATCTTTTAAACCAGGCTTTAATTCCTTTTTTTTGTTTGTTGTGAATTCATTCCTAACTTATAGGAAATTGACTAATCCATTCATAAATTCTGATTACCTTGGATTTTACGGATAGAACACAAGGCCTGCTTTAAATTCATGGCTCTAATAAATTGCAGATTTGAGAACGATGGATTTAAGATCGTCAATATACCACAAATTCATCCTATCTTATAGGCGATTGAATAATCTATTCATAACGGGGCATTTGAGTATCTCGGACTTTAGACTCGAAGGTCAGATTTAACACAAAGACTACTTTAGATTGATGGTTTTAGTAAATTGTAGTTTTGAGCATCATGAATTTAAGATCTTCGGTATACCTCAAATTCATCCTAATTTG